>NW_023270454.1:26080480-26092040 GCF_011800145.1 Mirounga leonina
AATTGTATATATACAATATAATTGTATATATACAATTGTATATATACAAGAATATATATATATTCTTTTAATTCAGCATCCACAGGTCATAACTTTGTCTTCACTTTTTTCTCCATAAATAGAAAATCAAACTCCCTTGAAAATTTTGTTAAAAGATGACTACAGTTGCTGTATAAGAAAATTTGGAATATCTTAATGAAAAGGAAGAAAAATACTTATGCTATATCTAGACAGAATAATGATAATGTAGCCCTCTTTTTCACTAATGCATTGTGATCATAGCAAAATATGAATAAATGCATTGTGATCATACAAAATATGAATATCCAAAACAGTCCCCATGGCTTTGGAGGCATAGTGTTTATACACAGATCAACATAAAATATGCCATATATTCATCCTTTCACCTGTAATCGCATATAATGGATTGAAAAGAAATGATCTGAACAACTGGCAACAATGTTCCTTTTAAAAGAGGTTGAAAAAATAGTAA
Organism: Mirounga leonina; assembly: GCF_011800145.1. NCBI lineage: Eukaryota > Metazoa > Chordata > Mammalia > Carnivora > Phocidae > Mirounga > Mirounga leonina. The sequence continues at coordinate 26,080,974 of NW_023270454.1, forward strand.
AGAAAACCCCACAAACAAGAGTTTTAATAAGCTTTTTTTTTTTTTTTTTTTTAAGATTTTACGTACTTAACCTGAGAGAGAGAGAGCACAAGCAGGGGGAGCGGCAGGCAGAGGGAGAAGGAGAAGGAGGCTCCCCACTGAGCAGAGAGCTGGACATGGGGCTCTATCCCAGGGGCTGTACTGAGCCACCCAGGCACCCCTTAATAAGCCTTTCTAATACACGCAGTGGAAGTCAAGATGTTTTAGTCACAGGATCAAAAATTAAAAAAAAAAAAATATTGCTGAAAAATTAACACAACTTTCTCACTTCTTAGTCTTGTGACTTTAGGTAAGTTATTTAATCTATCTGGATCTGATTTATCACTCATAAAATATGGATAAATCTTATACCTAACTCATTGAATTATATGAGAAATAAATGAGAAAATAAAACAGAATATTAAAACAGCACCTGGCACAGAATAAGTGCTCAATAAATGTTAGCTATCATTAATGAATAATGAGCACCTCCCCTTTATCCCTCACTAAACTCCAAACACCCCCAGAACAAACATGCCTGGTTAATTAGTATCTTTTTGGCAGAGGTAAGTCATCTTCATAGGGAGAAATAAACTGCCTCCAAGAAAAATCCTAAAGATACTTGTATTTTGGTTTTCTAAACATAACAGCCCTGCAAGATCATCAAATCAAATTCACAGTTGATAAAGCACATTAACACACATCACGCATGGTAATCCCAAATATCTTTCTTATTTATTTATTTATTTATTTATTTATTTATTTATTTATTTATTTATTCATTCACTTATTCATTTATTTATTTGAGTGTGGGGGGTGGGGGCAAAGGGAGAAAGAGAATCTGAAGCAGTCTCCACACTCAGCACAGAGCCCAAAGCAGGGCTCTATCTCAGCACCTGGAGATCATGACCTGAGCCAAAATCAAGAGTTGGAGGCTTAACCAACTGAGCCACCCAGGCGCCCCCACCAAATATCTTTTTAATGCATAATTCTGAAATATGTTGAGATAGCTAAGAAATCCCAAGCACTTGAGAAAAATAAAATCTAATAATATGACAAAAAACAAAAGAAGCAAATAGAAAATAGTAACTTTAAAAAAATATATAAAGGCAGGGAAAGGAATCTTCAAAGGTGATGTCATTAATATAACCTTTAAGACCCAATGTCCTCAAGGGACATCAGTCTTTTTCTCCTACAGCCCTCCACTGATTGGATGAGGCCCACCCACATAACTGAAGGTAATCTGCTTTACTCCAAGTCTACTAATTTAAATCTAAATATTATCTAAAAAATACCTTTACAGCAACATCAACTGATGCTTGATGAAATATTTAGAAACAAATGGCCTAGCCAAATTGACACATACAACAACCATCACAACAACTTTGGTAAAAATAAAACTTTAATTTAAGAAAATAATAAATTATATATGTTGTGAAAAAATATATTGTTCTAAGCAGATCTTCTGAGAGCTCTAATCAAGTCAACTTACATACTTTTAGTCATTCATCCTGGATTTGTCATCCCACCTTTGGATTCAAGTAGTATTGACACTTGATGGAGCCCTCAATCCATACCCTTGACAAAAACAGACTGAATAAATCCCGAAATTTGAATCCGGCTTTCCTCAATGTTAAGCATCAGCAACTGTCCTGTGTACTTTAATACGGGTCATAATAATAAGTAAGAATTCAGTCCCTGTGCTCACTCCCTAAAAATAGAGTGATTACAAATGGTGATTCAGGTTCTTTGCCAGTTTTAATTTGATACTTTGTCTCTGTTATTGAGTTGTACAAGTTCTTTATATATTCTGGTTATTTATCAGGATATATAATTTACAAACATTTTCTCTCATTCTGTGCATTGTCTTTTCAATCTAGACATTTTTCCAAGGAAGATGTACAAATTACCAACCAAGACATAAAAAAATATGCTCAACATCATTAGTTATTAGCAAAATGCAAATCAAAACTACAATGAGATACAATTCACACCACTAGGTTTCAAAAAACAACATTATCATCATCAGAAAATAACAAATGCTAGCAAAGATAAGGAGCAATTAGAATCCTCATACATTACTGGGGGGAATGTAAAATGGTACAACCATTATGAAAAACAATTTAGCATGTCCTCACACAGTTAAACATAGAATTGCTGTATGATTCAGCAATTATGTTTCTAAGTATATACTAAAAATAATTGAAAGCAGGTACTCAAACAGATACTGATGTGTGAATCTTCATAGCAGTATTAGTCATAATAGTCAAAAGGTGGAAACAACCCAGAGGTCCATCATCTGATAAATGGATAACAAAATGTGGTATACTAATGTAATGGAATATTAATAAGCCATAAAAGGGAATTGATTACTGATACAAGCTACAATGTGGATGAACATTGAAAGCATTAAGTTAAGCAGGTCAAACACAAAAGGTAACATATTATATGATTCCATTTCTATAAAACATAAAGAATAGGTAAACCTATAGAAATAGAAAGCAGACTGTGCAAGGGTCAGAAAATGTAGAGTGACTGCCTAATGAATATGTGCCTTTCTTTTGGTGGGAGATGAAGATGTCTTGGAACTAGACATCTAGGTGATGGTTGCACAGCATTGCGGATGTACTTAAATTATAAATTTAAGATGGTTAATGGTTGGTATCATACCATATATTTTTTTTTTTATTTGAGAGAGAGAGAATGAGAGAGAGAGAACACCTGAGAGGGGATAGGGTCAGAGGACGAAGCAGACTCCCTGCCGAGCAGGAAGCCCAATGCGGGACTCGATCCAGGGACTCCAGGATCATGACCTGAGCCGAAGGCAGTCGCTTAACCAACTGAGCCACCCAGGCGCCCCCATACCATAAAAATTTTACCTCAGTTAAAAACATGATAATTCAAACACCTAAATTAAGTGTGAAGCTGTATAAAAACCAAAGACTATAATAGAAGTAGAGGCAAAGATTTATGATCACAAAGAAAATATAACAATTAATACAAATAAAAAATTAAGAACAATGTCATGATGGAGATGTATCTGAGCTGAGATTTGAAAGATAAATGGAATATTAATGACAGAAAAAGTCATGTGGCTTACAACCTATGTGTTCCATGTGAGCAAAGCCATGGGAACGTGACAGTATACAACATATTCCAAGCATTATGGGGAGTTTGGGATGATTAGAGGATAGAGTGACAGGACAACAAAGTTAGAGATGAGGGCTGTCAAGTAAGCAAGAGTCAGGTGGAAAAACCAGACAAGTGTATGACATGGTATTTCACCTTAATTCTGTAGATATCGGTGGACTATTGAGCCATTTTGAAAATAAATATGAGTCAATCTGTAGAGTTGGACTGCTTTATTGGTCAACTGGAAAGAAGAAACATGACATGCATTTAAACTATAATAGTTTCGGCTAAAGATTAAAAACACTAACCTGAAAATAGAAAAGAAAAGAAAAATGTAAATAAAATGTTTTGCATGGGTAGTCATGGTTAAATTTTGTCTTTAAATAAATATATTCTGACTAGGATAAGAAGAAGATTTAAACTGAATATATTTTGGAGATTTCTAGATTTGTTTTCCGATGGAAGGTAGTGTCTCTTACGAAAAACAGATACACTGGGGTGCCTGGGTGGCTCAGTCGCTAAGCGTCTGCCTTCCACTTGGGTCATGATCCCAGGGTCCTGGGCTCAAGCCCGGCGTTGGGCTCCCTGCTCTGCTGGAAGCCTGCTTCTCCCTCTCCCACTCCCCCTGCTTGTGTTCCTGCTCTCACTATCTCTCTCTCTGCCAAATAAATAAATAAAATCTTTCAAAAAAAAAAAAAAGAAGAAAAGAAAAACAGATACATGGAAAGCAGAGAAGAGTGGATAAGATATTTAATTTTGCTTACTTGAGAGCATATGGTATGTTTAAGGTGTGTTCCCATGTCAGCAGCTATCACCATTCAGGGAAGAAAAATGAAGTATCTTTGAATATTCATTCAGAATCTCCAAGATTATCTTCAGAGTTCTAACCTCAAAGTCTGTTATTTTTGACATTTGCTAAAATCACTGTTCCCTATTTATATGACAAACCAACTTTCTGTATAGTCTCCAGGAAATAGCCATTGTGGACTTTCTTTTTCAGCCCCACCATCTTACTGTTGATGTTTATTTCCCATATATTCATTGGAGGAACTCCACTTGATTGTGAGAATGCTGTTGTAACCCCAATACTGTGTTTTGAGGTTACCAATCCACTAGATGCCATAGAAGGACTAGGTTAAAGCTAGAAATGGGGGGATAGTCTTCTCTCCACAGTGCTAGGCTTTGTCACTTCGGAAATAAATGACTATGAATGTTCTCATCAAAAGTTACTTCGAGTTCCCTCTCACCTCATTTTTTCACTAGAAGTTCCAACGGTATCCCAAAATGAGAAGGTGCATAGTTGTTTGCAATTTCTTTTTTTTTTTTTTTAAGATTTTATTTATTTATTTGAGAGAGAGAATGAGAGAGACAGAGAGCACATGAGAGGGGGGAGGGTCAGAGGGAGAAGCAGGCTCCCTGCCGAGCAGGAAGCCCGATGCGGGACTCGATCTTGGGACTCCAGGATCATGACCTGAGCCCAAGGCATTCGCTTACCCAACTGAGCCACCCAGGTACCCCTTGTTTGCAATTTCTATGGCACCTTCCACACTAAATACTTCTCGTCTGTCTTGGAGCATAGTGTAAGATTCCTTGTAGACTAAATATGGCAATACAAAAGGGTTTTCCAGACTTTAACATCTCATGGGCTAGCAAATCTTAAGGCAAAACATTTGTTTACTTCCTTAGAATAAGTAACTTGTTACCTTGTCAAATGAAACCGTAATTTCATAGAAAGGCCATTTTACCCCTAAATTTAAAGTATATTATCTTAGAATACAAACATTAAATTTTTTAATGTTAAAAAATAAATGTACCAATGTATCTGTAATTTCCTTATGTATTTGAGTATTGGGTAAAATCCTGTCAGACACTGCCCCAGTCTTTAAGAGCAATACTTGAAAATCCTTGCAATAGAAGATGGGAGAACCAACAGCCCAACTGTGCTGAAAACAACCAGGCTAAATTAGGGTACTTCACTCTTAACTATGAGTGTCAGTTATCTCACTCATAGATTAAAAAGGAAAGTTTATGAAGCCCTTCTACGGATTTCATAATCTTCATGTGGAAATTTTATTTACTTTGTTGCTGTTTCAATTAATTGCCTACACTGCATGTTTCAGGAATATATGAGTTTCTCAGATAAGCTTGCCACATCTTTCTGAAACTTGACTTGTTACTAGATGTTTTGAGTACAAGAATTGGAATGAATGGTAAATTATGGTTAAATGCAAATTAAGAAAACTTTGTATCCATATAAAATACACTCCAAGTGTTTCTGCAGATTATTTTCATGCATAACTGGAACAGGGTGATGACATTGGGAAGGTCTAGAGGATACAAAGTCATCCTTTTTTGCCAGTAGGTGTATTTTGATGGAAACATCTGAGGAACATTGCACTTAACCCCAAATCAAAAATTATATCTTTAATTGCATCTTTATAGAGAAAACTGGGCATCTAAACCTTTCTATTAAAGTAAGCAAACCCAAACATATACTATTCACTTAGTAATTATAAAAGCATTTTTCATTCAAATCAGAAGTCTTCCTTAATATAATACATAAATCTAATTTGTGCCTTCACTCAAAACCTAAAAATTTACTGAACTTATTCAAATATCTGATTTCTGAAATGGAAAAGACACTTTTTCAAATTTTATACCTCAATATTAGCATACAATTATTCTAGACAGATTGTTTAACTTCATACAGTCATGTAACACCCTCTCTACTATGATGCCATTCATTCTATGGTCTTATTTTAAACTGCTGGAAATAACTTAGTTTAGGATTTTCAGGTTAGTACACTAAGAAAAGAACAGCCGAGATAAAAATTCCATTAGGGAATGTCCTACAAGCACTGGACTGATGGACTGCTAGCATGAAGGCGGCAGTTAGCAAGCAGACATGGTTTATAAGATAAATTAATAATAAATTAATAGACCCTGAAAATGTTAAGAGAAAAAAAAAAAAGCTGCATTGTAGTTAACTAGCAAATAAAGTACTCCACAACCTCTCTCTCTAGGCCATAAAAAATATAATACAGTTTTGAGGGGCGGAGCAAGATGGCGGAGGAGTAGGAGACCTGGATTTCCTCTCCTCTCAGGAATTCAGCTGGATAGGGATCAAACCATTCTGAACACCTACAAACTCAACAGGAGATCGAAGAAAAGAAGAGCAACAACTCTCTCATCAGAAAAGCGACCACTTTCTGGAAGGTCTTTTCTGATTTGTTTAGAGGATATTTTCTGGGGATGTGGTTACTCTGCTAGCATTTTGTTCTCTCATTAATCTATTCTCTGCACAAAATGACGAGACGGAAAAAATCACCTCAACAAAAAGAACAAGAGGCAGTACCGACTGCCAGGGACCTACTCAATACGGACATTAGTACGATGTCAGATCTAGAGTTCAGAATCATCACTTTAAAGATACTAGCTGGGCTTGAAAAAAATATGGAAGTTATTAGAGAAACTCTTTCTGGAGAAGTAAAAGAGCTAAACTCCAACCAAGTAGAAATCAAAAAGGCTATTAATGAGGTGCAATCAAAAATGGGGGCGCTAACTGCTAGAATAAATGAGGCAGAAGAGAGAATCAGTAATATAGAAGATGAAATGATGGAAAATAAAGAAGCTGAGAAAAAGAGAGATAAACAACTACTGGATCATGAGGGCAGAATTCGAGAGATAAGCGATACCATAAGACGAAACAACATTAGAATAATTGGGATCCCAGAAGAAGAAGAAAGAGAGAGAGGGGCAGAAGGTATAATGGAGCAAATTATAGCAGAGAACTTCCCTAATTTGGGGAAAGAAACAGGCATGAAAATCCAGGAAGCACAGAGAACCCCTCTCAAAATCAATAAAAATAGGTCAACACCCTGACATCTAATAGTAAAACTTATGAGTCTCAGAGACAAAGAGAAAATCCTGAAAGCAGCTCGGGAGAAGAGATATGTAACCTACAATGGTAGAAACATTAGATTGGCAACAGACCTATCCACAGAGACCTGGCAGGCCAGAAAGGACTGGCAGGATATATTCAGAGCACTAAATGAGAAAAATATGCAGCCAAGAATCCTATATCCAGCTAGGCTGTCATTGAAAATTGAAGGAGAGATAAAAAGCTTCCAGGACAAACAAAAACTAAAGGAATTTGCAAACACCAAACCAGCCCTACAGGAAATCTTGAAAGGGTCCTCTAAGCAAAGAGAGACCCTAAAAGCAACATAGACCAGAAAGGAACACAGACAATATACGGTAACAGTCACCTTACAGGCAATACAATGGCACTAAATTCCTATCTTTCAATAGTTACCTTGAATGTAAATGGGCTAAATGCCCCAATCAAAAGACACAGGCTAACAGACTGGATTAAAAAACAAGATCCATCGATATGCTGTCTGCAAGAGACTCATTTTAGACCCAAAGACACCCCAGATTGAAAGTGAGGGGGTGGAAAACCATTTACCATGTTAATGGACACCAAAAGAAAGCTGGGGTGGCAATCCTTATATCAGACAAATTAGATTTTAAACCAAAGACTGTAATAAGAGATGAGGAAGGACACTATATCCTACTTAAAGGATCTATCCAACAAGAAGATCTAACAATTGTAAATATCTATGCCCCTAACATGGGAGCAGCCAATTATATAAGGCAATTAATAACAAAAGCAAAGAAACACATCGACAACAATACAATAATAGTGGGGGACTTTAACATCCCCCTCACTGAAATGGACAGATCATCTAAGCAAAAGATCAACTAGGAAATAAAGACTTTAAATGACACACTGGACCAAATGGACTTCACAGACATATTCAGAACATTCCACCCCAAAGCAACGGAATACACATTCTTCTCTAGTTCCCATGGAACATTCTCCAGAATCGATCACATCCTAGGTCATAAATCAGGTCTCAACTGGTACCAAAAGATTGGGATCATTCCCTGCCTATTTTCAGACCACAGTGCTTTGAAACTAGAACTCAATCCCAAGAGGAAAGTCAGAAAGAACTCAAATACATGGAGGCTAAAGAGCATCCTACTGAAGAATGAATGGGTCAACCAGGAAATTAAAGAAGAATTAAAAAAATACATGGAAACCAATGAAAATGAAAACACAACTGTTCAAAATCTTTGGGATGCAGCAAAGGCAGTCCTAAGAGGAAAGTATATAGCAATACAAGCCTTTCTCAAGAAACAAGAAAGGTCTCAAGTACACAACCTAACCCTACACCTAAAGGAGCTGGAGAAAGAACAGCAAATAAAGCCTAAACCCAGCAGGAGAAGAGAAATCATAAAGATCAGAGCAGAAATCAATGAAATAGAAACTAAAAGAACAGTAGAACAGATCAACGAAACTAGGAGCTGGTTCTTTGAAAGAATTAACAAGATTGATAAACCCCTGGCCAGACTTATCAAAAAGAGAAGAGAAATGACCCAAATCAACAAAATCATGAATGAAAGAGGAGAGATCACAACCAACACCAAAGAAATACAAACAATTATAAGAACATATTATGAGCAACTCTATGCCAGCAAATTAGATAACCTGGAAGAGATGGATGCATTCCTAGAGATGTATCAACTACCAAAACTGAACCAGGATGAAATAGAAAACCTGAACAGACCTATAACCACTAAGGAAATTGAAGCAGTCATCAAAAATCTCCCAAAAAACAAAAGCCCAGGGTCAGATGGCTTCCCAGGGGAATTCTACCAAACATTTCAAGAAGAATTAATACCTATTCTTCTGAAACTGTTCCAAAAAATAGAAACGGAAGGAAAACTTCCAAACTCATTTTATGAGGCCAGCATTACCTTGATCCCAAAACCAGACAAAGACCCCATCAAAAAGGAGAATTACAGACCAATATCCCTGATGAACATGGATGCAAAAATTCTCACCAAAATACTAGCCAATAGGATCCAACAGTACATTAAAAGGATTATTCACCATGACCAAGTGGGATTTATCCCTGGGCTGCAAGGTTGGTTCAACATCCACAAATCAATCAATGTGATACAGTACATTACCAAAGGAAAGAACAAGAATCATATGATCCTCTCAATAGATGCAGAAAAAGCTTTTGACAAAGTACAGCATCCTTTCTTGATCAAAACTCTTCAGAGTATAGGGATAGAGGGTACACACCTCAATAACATAAAAGCCATCTATGAAAAACCCATAGCGAATATCATCCTCAATGGGGAAAAACTGAGAGCTTTCCCCCTAAGGTCAGGAACGCGGCAGGGATGTCCACTATCACCACTGCTATTCAACATAGTATTGGAAGTCCTAGCCACAGCAATCAGACAACAAAAAGAAATCAAAGGCATCCAAATTGGCAAAGAAGAAGTCAAACTCTCACTCTTTGCAGATGATATGATACTTTATGTGGAAAACCCAAAAGACTCCACCCCAAAACTGCTAGAACTCATACAGGAATTCAGTAAAGTGGCAGGATAGAAAATCAATGCACAGAAGTCAGTGGCATTCCTATACACCAACAACAAGACAGAAGAAAGAGAAATTAAGGAGTCGATCCCATTTACAATTGCACCCAAAACCATAAGATACCTAGGAATAAATCTAACCAAAGAGACAAAGGATCTGTACTCAGAAAACTATAAAATACTCATGAAAGAAATTGAGGAAGACACAAAGAAATGGAAAAACGTTCCATGCTCATGGATTGGAAGAACACATATTGTGAAGATGTCAATGCTACCTAGAGCAATCTACACATTCAATGCAATCCCCATCAAAATACCATCCACTTTTTTCAAAGAAATGGAACAAATAATCCTAAAATTTGTATGGAACCAGAAAAGACCCCGCATAGCCAGAGGAATGTTGAAAAAGAAAAGCAAAGCCGGTGGCATCACAATTCCGGACTTCAAGCTCTATTACAAAGCTGTCATCATCAAGACAGCATGGTACTGGCACAAAAACAGACACATAGATGAATGGAACAGAATAGAGAGCCCAGAAATGGACCCTCAACTCTATGGTCAACTAATCTTCGACAAATCAGGAAAGAATGTCCAATGGAACAAAGACAGTCTCTTCAACAAATGGTGTTGGGAAAATTGGATAGACACATGCAGAAGAATGAAACTGGACCACTTCCTTACACCACACACAAAAATAGACTCCAAATGGTTGAAAGACCTCAATGTGAGACAGGGGTCCATCAAAATCCTAAAGGAGAACACAGGCAACAACCTCTTTGACCTCAGCCGAAGCAACTTCTTCCTAGAAACATCGCCAAAGGCAAGGGAAGCAAGGGCAAAAATGAACTATTGGGACTTCATCAAGATAAAAAGCTTTTGCAAAGCAAAGGAAACAGTCAACAAAACCAAAAGACAACCGACAGAATGGGAGAAGATATTTGCAAATGACATATCAGATAAAGGGCTAGTATCCAAAATCTATAAAGAACTCATCAAACTCAACACCCAAAGAACAAAGAATCCAATCAAGAAATGGGCAGAAGACATGAACAGACATTTTTCCAAAGAAGACATCCAAATGGCCAACAGACACATGAAAAAGTGCTCAATATCGCTCGGCATCAGGGAAATCCAAATCAAAACCTCAATGAGATACCACCTCACACCAGTCAGAATGGCTAAAATTAACAAGTCAGGAAATGACAGATGTTGGCGGGGATGTGGAGAAAGGGGAACCCTCCTACACTGTTGGTGGGAATGCAAACTGGTGCAGCCACTCTGGAAAACTGTATGGAGGTTCCTCAAAAAGTTGAAAATAGAGCTACCATATGATCCAGCAATTGCACTACTGGGTATTTACCCCAAAGATACAAAAGTAGGGATCCGAAGGGGTACGTGCACCCCGATGTTTATAGCAGCAATGTCCACAATAGCCAAACTGTGGAAAGAGCCAAGATG
>NW_023270454.1:26092140-26116263 GCF_011800145.1 Mirounga leonina
TTGCCATTTGCAACGACGTGGATGGAACTGGAGGGTATTATGTTGAGTGAAATAAGTCAAACAGAGAAAGACATGTATCATATGATCTCACTGATATGAGGAATTCTTAATCGCAGGAAACAAACTGAGTGTTGTTGGAGTGGGGGTTGGGGTGGGAGGGATGGGGGGACTGGGTGATAGACACTGGGGAGGGTAGGTGCTCTGGTAAGTGCTGTGAATTGTGCAAGACTGTTGAATCTCAGATCTGTACCTCTGAAACAAATAATGCAATATATGTTAAGGAAAAAAAAAAAGAAGAAGAAGAAGAAGAAGGTAGCGGGAGGGGAAGAATGAAGCGGGGGAAATCGGAGGGGTAGACGAACCATGAGAGACGATGGACTCTGAAAAACAAACAGGGTTCTAGAGGGGAGGGGGGTGGGAGGATGGGTTAGCCTGGTGGTCGGTATTGAGGAGGGCACATTCTGCATGGAGCACTGGGTGTTGTGCATAAACAATGAATCATGGAACACTTCATCTAAAACTAATGTTGTAATGTATGGGGATTAACATAAGAATAAAAAAATGAAAAAAAAATAAGATGACAATTATACAATATGATAGAGGTGTAAGCTAACACTATGGTGGTAATCACATTGCAATATGTAAGTGTATCAAATTAACAAATTGTACACCTTAAGCTTACACAATATTACATATCAATTATATCTTGATAATAATAAAAAAAGAGTAATTGAAAAAAAATATAATACAGTTTTGTTTGTTTGTTTGTTTTTAAAGATTTTATTTATTTATTTGAGAGAGAGAGAATGAGAGAGAGAGAACACATGAGAGGGGATAGGGTCAGAGGACGAAGCAGACTCCCCGCCGAGCAGGGAGCCCGATGCGGGACTCGATCCCGGGACTCCAGGATCATGACCTGAGCCGAAGGCAGTCGCTTAACCAACTGAGCCACCCAGGCACCCAAAATATAATACAGTTTTCTGTCAAAAAGAGCACAGCCCATGCTTCATAGCTGCTTACACTTGTCATAGAGCACCGATTATAATTCCAAAGTTCCTCAGAAACACTTACTCCTCCTCTCACCTTAAAATAGAATAAAACAACAGCACAGTAAGAAATGAATTTTATGAATAAAAAGACATGCATGGATGAGGGAGCGGAGACAGCTAATGTCTTTTTGGGTCCTCCTTCATCCAGAGATCTTTTATGTAATATATTCACATTATTCATTTTATTTCAGGATGCCAAAATCAGTAAGCCACAGATATTTAATAGTGTCAGGCATGTGCAGAACACCACATGAGTCACTTCGAGGTGTTTCTTTGTTTGTTTTTTAAGATTTTAAGTGATTGATGGAAACTGGGCTCACTCCCCACCAACTGGTATAATGGTCTTAGAAATGGTATAATAAAGTCTTGGAAAATAAAAGGAAAGTTTCTTGAAAATTGTCCTGATGTGTTGTATGAGGAGTGGGAGAAGAGCTCATGAATAAGCTTGTACCTACAGTGATAGAATTTGATATCTCACAGTTTTGGCATCACGGGGTTTATCAATTCTTGTCCACATTACCATGTCTCTGCACTGACAATATCACAAGAACAATTTCTTCTGTTATTAAATTTACAAACAGACACACAAACCAAAAGCCTGAGGTTATTTAATCTCAACACAATGGAATAAATTAGAATGAATTTCAATGTGGGATTTTCTTGCATGAAATTTATTTTAATGTGAATTTTAGCATATGTGGAAAATAATTCTAGACTGATTGTTGAAAATTTAATTTGTATCCCACCTTATAAACTTCATCACTTTTGGAAAATTTGCCAGTCAGGGTATCTTTTTTTTCCCCCTTTTTTTAAAATATCTCTTACCTTTCAACATTTTATTTGAAACTAAAACCGGGACAGTGATTGGTACTCTGTTGGTGCTTAATAAAAATTTGCTGATTGAAAGAAAAATATATTACTTCACAATGTTAGTTCATTAATTCACAATGTTAATCATTTTAATTACTTATCTGAACCTCCATTTTCATAAGTGTTTCCCATATAACATTTTATCTGAAGATATTAATTATATTCATGTCTACATAATATCAATTATGCTAACAACTCAAGTTTAATTCAGGTTTGCATTTCTTCATTTGTAAATTGAAAGTTTGGACTAAAGAGCCCCAGTAATTTTTTAAATTATGTTTAATATTTTATATTGAAGAAAAAATATGAAAAGAAGCTCCGATTCTATTATGGTATATTTTTATGGCTATAAGTCCTCCAAAACCCATCTTTTCCACTGATGATATATAAAATCTCTGTATGAAAGACAAAAGCAACTGTCTGGAAGCCTTAAAGAATAAATAAAAGCAGATTTGATTGTGGAGGGGTGTCAGACCTCATATAGGGATAATGTTCCCATTGCCTTAGTTGTTATTGTATTCTCTATCATGGCTTTACCCCAAGGGTGAAACTTAGCTGTAAAGAAGTGCAACAGTGTATAGAGAATAAAACAACACTAGAAATTCCATCTTTCAGTCCAGAGAAACCAGAGAAAGGATCCCCCGCAGGCATAGAGTATAGGATAATCCCAGGAAGAGAGCTGGAGAAGATTTCCTAATTCTATGTACAAAGCCGCATGTATTTGCCTAACATCTAAACTATACAGTATGGGAGAGACCCAAACAGTATAATGAAGCCTTTGAAAGCTGAACTGACATTTGAACCACCTATATGAGTCTCAGACTAACCTCTGAATAATGCGTTAAGTGCGCGCAGCTCAAAACAATATAGTAAAAACTTAAAGTAGTAAAGAGAAGCAAACGTGAAATTAAAAAAAAATAATAATAAAATGAAAAACAATAGGAATTTTCACCAGTGAAAAGAAACTATAAAAAAATCAAATGGAAAATTTGGATACAAATAATTCAGTTTGTTGGGGGACAAACTCATTAAATGATCTCAGTAGTCGAATATACGTGACGGAAGAGTCAGTTAACACAAGACTGACCAGCAGAAATTCTTTAATTTGAAAAACAAAGAAAAAGTGATAATAAATGACCAGATTTTAATACACCCATGGGAAACTACCACAAAGTCTAGCGTATGTGTAATTAGACTCCCACAATGATCTAAAAAGGGGATTGGGGGAAAATCATTTTTGTGCATGTATATAGGCATACCTTGGAGATAATGCTGGTCCAGTTCCAGACCACTGCAATAAAGTAAATATTGCAATAAAGTGAGTCAAATGAATATTTTGGTTTCCTAGTGTAAAAGTTATGTTTACACTATCCTGCAATCTATTAAGTGTACAATAGCATTTGTCTGAAATATATATATATATGTATGCCTTAATTAAAAAAATACTTTATTGCTAAAAAATGTTAACCACTCCCTAAACTTTCAGTGGGTCATAAAAACTGATCACAGATCACCATAACAAATATAAGAATGAAAAAGTTTGAAATATTGTCAGAATCACCAAAATGTGACACAGAGACACAAAGTGAGCAAATGCTGTTGGAAAATGGTGTTGATAGACTTCCTCAATGTGGGGTTGCCACAATCTTCAATTTGTAAAAGCTACAATATTTGCAAATGCAGTAAAAAGCAGAACAAGGTATGCCTGTACATATATATTTATTTTTGTACATATATACACATATGCCCACACAAGGCAAACACACATATACACATACATACATATATTAAATAATGGCTAAGAACTTCATGGTAAATAGTAATATAGTAAAAGAAGTACATTTACAGATTCCAGAAGCTCAGGATTCCAAACGAGATAAACTCAAAGAAAATCACACCCAGATACATTATAATCAAACTGCTAAATACCAAAGAAAAAGAAAAACTTGAAAGCAACTAGAAAAACATAAGTTGATTTCTCATGATTGTGAATTTTTCATCAGTAACCACTGTGTGGATAGAAGACCTTTAATGTGCTTAAATTAGAAAACTGTCAATCTAGAATTCCACATTCTGGGAAGATGTCCTTTAGATATAAAGTGGAAGTAAAGGAATTCTCTGATAAAGGGAAATTATTTCTGGAAAACCTATTCTGCATACTAATAGTAGTCCATCAAGATCAAGGTAAATGATACCAGAGGGAATTTTGCATCTATAAGAATGAAGAATGAACAATAGAAATACTAAAGAGCTACTTAAAGATAAAAGACATTTTACTATTTATGTTCTTTAAAATATGTATGAATGTTTAAAGCAAAAATTATAAAAACTTCTTCTGGAGTTTTCAATGCATGTAGACTTATAATAACCATAACATGAAGGTCGGTAGTGGGACAAAAGGACCTATATATCTTCAATGACTCTGTATTTTATTGAAGTAGTACAAAATTAACCCTTAGAGACTGTAAAGATTTACATGTGCATATGGCATCCTCAAGAGAAACCAGAAAAAACAAAAAACAAAAAACAGAATACTCTAAAACAAATACAAATAACCCAAAATAAGGTAAGTTAGAAAAAGAACACAGAGGTACACAAAATAAGGAAACAAAAATGAAACAAATAATAAAATGATAGGTCTAAATCTTAACCTACAATATTTACACTGAATGTTAGTATTTTAAAAACTCCAATTATTTACAAAAATAAAATGGGTAAAAAGGGAAGACCCTACAATGTGTGGCCTAAAAATAAGCACATTTAAGTGTAAATAAATAAAAAGATAAGTTGAGAGTAAATGGATTAAATATAATACAATTAAATTCCTCTATAATAGTGGCTTTGCAAAAAAATATGATTTTGTTAGAATTATAGTGATAATAATTAACTTTTTAGAACCCTCTCTTTTTTTTTCTTTTAGATTATAAGTTTGCCACACAGGGAAATGTGGAATAATATCAAAACTAAAATGGAAAGTGAAAATCTCATATAGCTATAGTAGATATGGAGAGAGTAAGAAACAGAGATCTACAATGTACCCATTGCTTGTTAACTGAAGCAGCAATTTTACATTTGGATAGAGAAACATAAAAATTTACATCCCAAAATAATCTTGTCAAATTCTCTAAATCAAAGTATGAAGATTAATAAGATTATTAAAAACTCAGGATCAATTTAATTAAGTATATACCCTAAAATAATCTTCGCAGTGCAGAAGATGATAGCACTGACCCAACTAAAATTATTGAATTACTGAAAAGCAGAAACAGACCATTTAAAATTATAGAATGTACTTATGTGATGATTTCAAATATGATATTTCATACTAGAAAGAGAATTGAATATACAAATCTAAAGCTCTGCATAAGTCAGAAGTACTGGCTTCATGAAATCAGAAGGAACTCTTGGGGCCTTATTAAAATTGAAGAAAAACCACCAAAACTATTTTGAAACACGTAAGAGATATTTGTTTTCCAGGAGCCATTTAAGTCAGACAGAGAAATACAAATGCTGTATGATCTCACTTACATTGGAATTAAAAAAAAAAAAATCATAGAAAATAAAGATCAGACATGTGGTTACCAAAGGCGGGAGTGGGGAGAGGGGGAATTGGAGGAAGGTAGACGAAAGGTATAAGCTTCTAGTTACAAGAGAAATAAGTACTAGGGATGTAAGGGACAAAATGATGACTATAGCTAACACTACTGTATGATACATGGGAAAGTTAAGAGAGTAAATCCTAAGAGTTCTCATTACAGGGAGAATTTTTTTCTTTATTCTTCTCTCTCTCTCTCTTTTTTTTTTTTTTTTAGCAGTATCTATATGACAGAGAAAGACAACAGATGATTTCACTCATATGTGGAATTTAAGAAACAAAACAGATGAATGTATGAAAAGAAAGAAAGAGAAAGAGAGAGGTAAACCAGGAAACAGAGTCTTAACTGTAGAGAACAAACTGATGGTTACCAGAGAGGATGGGGGTGAGGGGATGGGTGAATTAGATGATGGGGATTAAGAAGGGCACTTGTGATGAGCACTGGGTGTTGTTTGTAAGTGATGAATCACCAAATTCTCCTGAAACTTATGTTACACTGTATGTTAGCTAACTGGAATTTTTAAAAAAACTTGAAAAAAATAGTACCTATATAACAAGATGGATGTTAGCTGAACCTATTGCGGTAATCATTTCACGGTATACGTAGATCAAACCATCATGCTGTGTGCCTTAAACTTATACAGTGATGTGTATCAGTTATTTCTCAATAAAACTGGAAAAAATGTTTTAAAACAAAGGATTAAGATACAAATAAACATATAAAACAGAAAGTATGGTTAAATAAGCCATAAAGCTTACCTTAAAAGTTAGCTTCCAGATTAAATTTGATATCACCTTGAAATTTGAAGCTTAAACAATTTATGAAAATTTATTGAAGCCATAAGCTAAAGCTATGGACAAAGATATTTCAGGTTGAAAAAAGGCAGCCAAGCTTGAAAATGTGTCCTTATGGAATGACAGAGTCAAAGATGTATTATAAATTTCTCAAAAGTATTACTAGAACAAATGAATTGAGAAAATGATGATGGTTAGTTGGCAATTTTCTTTAAAGTTGGTTGATAAAATTGGAAGCAAGGGTGAGAGTAACTAGGCCATTTGTGTGGTCTTTTCCCTTAAAACTATAAAAATAATAACTCTAAAATTATTTTGTTTACCATAATATTGACTGGTAAAGCATTCATGAGGAAAATTTCAAAAAGAGATGTGAAGTTTTATGCTTATTATTCTGTGACAAGGTATTGACTGGAAAAAATGTGTAGATGTGTGCCAAATTTGGAGTGAGCATATATGTGGGAGGGCCTAAGTTTCATTTTAGCAAAAATAAGTTTCATATAGACAGTTATATGTATTAGTTTAGTAGTCTTGGCTTAAAATATCAAATTTGGAGAGTGAGGAATGACCACTGAAACAAAAGATAAACTTGAGAGGAGGTGCAGAAAGGCAAGAGCACCAAGGAATAACAAAACTTAAAATCCAAATGAAGGAGACAGGAAGCTCCATGGCTGTGAAGCTGGAAGAAAACCAGGAGGCTGTGGCACCACAGAAGCAGAATGGAAGACTTATGGGGAGAGATATGGTGGCTCAAAGCCAGATTTCAATGTCTTTTTTATTCAAAGACAGTACAAAGATAAATAATTGATAAAACATAGAAAAAATACATCAGCAATGACCAAAGGAGATGGATTGACCAGAAAATAAAACAAAACAATAGATCTGATAAAATTCTCTAATAATTTGCATGGCTGGGTTTGGAATAAGTCCATATTGTTATTAAATCTGATTTCCACAGAGCACTATGTAGAGAGGAGTGAATGTACAAATTCTCCAAATATCTCAGTAACAAGTCCTTGTTTCAAAAGCATATAATACTTAAGGTTAAAGAGAGAATCACCAGGGGCGCCTGGGTGGCTCAGTTGGTTAAGTGACTGCCTTCGGCTCAGGTCATGATCCTGGAGTCCCGGGATCGAGTCCCGCATCGGGCTCCCTGCTCGGCAGGGAGTCTGCTTCTCCCTCTGACCCTCCCCCTCTCATGCTCTCTCTATCTCATTCTCTCTCTCAAATAAATAAATAAAAAATCTTTAAGAAAAAAAAAAAAAAGAGAGAGAGAGAATCACCAGAAGAAATAAGACTAAAAGCAAAATAAAGAAAAAAATTGTACAATAAAGGAAAACTTGAGAGGAAAATTTTGCGTGTTAACTCTAAAATATAACAATCATTAAGATAGTCATTTAAAAAACTAATGTGCTTGCAACAGTGTAAAGAAAGCAAGGACTTAACTCCTGCAAAGCCACTGGTCTGAGGCAAGGGTAAAAAGTTTCTGTATGCTTAGCAACAAATACCTCCTTCTGAGAAAGAGAACAAAGGAGAGATGACAACCTTCAGGAAGTAATGGTTGTCTAGGCAAAATTAGAAGTAACAGTTTAAAGCCTGCTTGCACAAGTATTTCTGTTTTCCAGGAGCCCTAAAATAATGTTGACCATGAAGAAATACATCCTGTGATTGTCTTGTGCCCACTAAGAAAATGACCGTGGGACTGAAAGACTGAAAGATTCCCTGCCCCTCACCCTCTGGAAAAGTGCCTTTTTAAGCCTTACAGGCTACCCTTTCCAAGAGTGACACTCTTCTTTCTTGTGATCTCCCTCGTATACAAGCTATCTCTAATAAACTCTGCCTGTTTTCTTTCGGTTCAGTGTTCATTTCTATGACACTGAGACTCAAGAAGCTGGTCTTAGGGGTCCAATAACATGGTGAACCATCTCCCCAATGAACTACCATTTAACTGAAGAAAATTAAAAAAAAAAAAAAAAAGGCAGTCATTTAAAGTTTCTGGAATGTTAAAGTCTCTGGAAAAGAGCATGTAGCAAACTGAGAAATATTTTTCAAGAAAATCTACTAAATATCAGTGAAAAGTTGGATTCTGTGGCATTTGATCCACAATCTTGGATTGGTGAGTGTTTTCTTTGGGTGGGATTTTGCATTAGGGTCTGGTTTAGGAAAGCAGGAATGCATTCCAGTTGGCTTTTCAGTACATTTGGCAGTCTTTGATTGTACCTCTCTCCTCTCCTGCATAACGAGGGACTTTCCAGGCATGGCTTTCCTGTTTCAATGGGAAGAATGTCTGGTGCATGGCTTTGGGATCTGAGTCCTATGTAGCAATTTCTCGGTTCCAACTTTGGTTATTTTCTCAACTGGATTTGAGAAGTTGACCATTATTTGGGTTCCTGGGCTATCTCTAGATCATCAATTCTGGGTCAGCTAAGTGGATCAAGTTCAGGAAAACTGGGTTTTGGTGCTGGTTTTCTAGAAGTAGGCTTTTGCTCATGTGGGAAATTTGAGTAAACAAATAGGGCTGATGTCCTCATCCATGAATGAGTAGTTAGATGCACTGATCTCTGTTCAAACTGCTGCATTTAAAATTCAAAGAATCTATCACTTGACAAACTCAAAGGAAGTTTGGACCTATATTTCCATGGTAACCTTGTTGTGCAAAATTAATTTATTAAAGATGCTGCTAAATGTAAAACTGAGCTTTTACTGCAGTATTTTCAAGCAGATTTAATTTGAGCATTCTAGGTTATGTAGCTAACTAATCTTTCCTCCGAAATTTTCCACTCTGTCCAATAATTCAACATATTTTAACTCTAACTTCATTTGCTAACTGGTAACAAATCATCCTAATTAGCATGTAAGTCAAGATGGTTGTATTCTTTTTATTATTTTTGTTTATTGCTTTGCGTTGAAACACTGACATCTTTTATATGCTTTCTTATTTTCACTCATTACATACTTCTAACATGAGCAAAAATGTTATAAAGAGTTATTTTTCATGCTAATGAGCAACTCTGATGAGTGCATCAGTATAAGAAATGTTGCCAATTTGGCATCTAATACAGTGATTCTAAACTTTCTTTTATTGAGCAATATCAAAAATTTTGTTGCTTTTTTAAGAGTCCCCATTGAATCCATTTTGCTGCAGTTGTTACTTTTTTGGAATCTTTGTTCTGATATGAATGTTTAAATGCCAGGCAGTCATTTTTTATAGATTATTCAGCTTATATGAAATCTATGAATACTTCCCCTCCTTAATATCAAACTGGCATGATCATCACAGATGAAGAAGATGTTCATGCAAGTATTAAAATGATTTCCCATTTTTGCAGGTGGAGTATGAAAGAGTTTATTTAAATAGTGCCTTCAATGCACATTTAGACTGCATTTTTGCCCTTAAAAATAAATATAAAATGTATTGTCTTTTCAGTAAGAAAAATAAACAGAATAGTAGATATCAATTTTTGTATTTAAGGAGTTATATAACCTTGCAACACATTGTGAATCATTTACTTGGGAAATGATAAAAATATACTGAAATATTTTGTCATAGCTTTTCAATCTTCATAATGAGCTCTAACCACATACTCTTTCAGTAGTTTCGATTCCATCTATTCACTCAAGTTCTTCATTTTGTTAAGTGATACCATTAACTGAACACCAATATTGTAGCTGAAATCTAAGGAGGAAACCTGTTTGGAAAAAAACAACTAACTCAAAAGGTCATGAGGTGGGGAAAATCAGCTCATAGCTCTCTGATGAGATGAACCCTAAGGTAAGGCACTCTAAGACCCTTTAGGCAAATGTCTCAATCAGCAAGTTAACATTTAATTTCTTGACCAATGTCGTGAAACCTCAGCATGTCAGTTGTGGTATCTGTGCTTTCTGCAATGAGACTCAGTTAGTTTATCATCAAGCTATTGCTATGCCAGAATCAGCCATTCTTTTAAAATATCAACATGTTTCTTTTTCTTGGGAAAGCACATGCCTATGAAAGTAGTCTAAAAACCCTGAAAATTCTTTTTCTATATTGATTTGAAAATTTTTTTAAAAGTCCAAAATGTAATCTGCCTAATCTATTAATAAATTATTGGTCTTTTAGAAAGATTATCAATGCTTAAGTAGACTTTTTTTTTCTTTTTGTACAGCTACTGCCTAAACTATTTCTAACTGATATGAATGTGGATCATTTAAGAGCTTCAGGAATAGTGTTAGTCCAATGGTAAGGCTCTAATATACTCTCCATTTAAGAACACGTACTGATAAAAGGACACAAGATTATTATGACACTGACATTATATGTACTGAATTTAGAAAACAAGCCAATCTCCAGAGCCTAGAGCAGTTGTGTTACCAAGATTGTTATCCCATATTTTATTACGAAGTCCCAATGCTTAGTGATTCTAGCTTTGTTAGCACGCTGTCAGTCGAAGCTGCTTAACCAGAATCCATCTGTGTGTGTGTGTGTGTGTGTGTGTGTGTGTGTGTGTAGAGGTGAAAGCACATGAGAGCCATTTCTGCCTTCTTTTAAAATTCAGTAATTCAATATGGAGACAGTGCCAGTCCCTGGGCCTTAATGGAAGTATATTTCACTTCCTTTCCTGTATATTAAAAAAATTATTAACTTGCATTTTCCACCTGAGCCCTGTTTTTCTGGCCCTCAAGCCTTGTGTAATCTCACTGCTTGTTTTAACCTTAAGAATGATTCTCAAGGGTTTCTTGAACTGAATGCTTCTCTCGATACCTTTGAAGCTTATTCCCCAGAGTCGTAAGGAAAACCAAAATCCCTGCCATAGGCTCTTCAAAAAAGTTTAATTTAGGCCTTTAACTCCAAAGCCGTGGCCATAGATTATATAGTCAATTCAAAGCCCAGTTAATTACTTATTAAAGTCATGTCATAAGGGGTGAAACTTGAGCCTATGAATAAGCCACAGAAATTCAACACCATCTTACACAGTACTCACTCTTATCCCTGAATGCAGTACACAATATGTCAAGGCCATCTAAATAATTTGAGTCTAGAAGCTCACCAGTGCTCTGGAGCTCAGGCAGAAGTTGAATGTCACGATGTTTGATGTCCCATCTGGCAGATACGGCTAATACTAGAGAAAGCAGTAGATTTCTTTTCTTTTTTCTTTTTTTTTTTGGCCAGTGCATATGAAAAGCTTTCTACTCCAAACTCACTTTGTGGTTCAGGCTATGCTTGTTCAAGTTCAATCCATAATAATAGTCTGCATCATAAGGCCCCAAACCTGTCTTTTGACCTTCTTTCCACTTGACTTTATCATAATGAGGACTTCTCTTTAAAAAAATGAACACTGGCCCATATAAAAAGAGCCATAAAATATACGGAGCTGCCAAAATCAAGATCCCATGTGGTCTACTTGCTTAAAGTCTAACATTTAAGCAGCTAAAAACCAACCATGTGACTGAGAATGTCACGTGGCACAATACCAGCCGGGATCAACTTTCCAGGCAAAACAACTGCGGTTCCTCTAACTATAATCCCCTTATGATAACTAAGAATCCCCGTTGCCTTGCTTAGTTTGGGGCAGCCAACACTTAGTCCCTTCCGTGGCAGCACTGGAGCCTCAATCATGCCAAATCATTTTGATCCATGCAGTTCTCCTTTAAGTCTCAAAGTTCCTTGATCGATGCGCAAGTTACTAACACTTCACCTCTGATTTGAACTTATCTTCCCCAAACTGCAGGCCTCTCCTGCTGAAAGTCTTTCTCTATAAAACCTAAAGCACTGAAGAACATAGCAAAAGTGAGATCAAAATAGCACATTTAATACTGCCTGGGTATGAGGCAATTATGGACTTCTAAGAGTGAACTGTAGAATTAGACAGACAACCCACCCAGACACAGCCATGCTGAGAACCTCCAGGCATCTACCAATTAGTCAGAGCCTTGACTTCTAAGCCTCTTTTGGTTGGGAGCAAATCAGAGGACCTGCGCTCTGTAGGCAAGAAGCTTCACAGAATGGAGTAGCTGAGATACCCGGTTCTCTGTACCAAACTCAAAATAACACAACAATCATGTTACTTCCCTGGGGGAAGAGTGAGTGAGGAGCAGAGAATAGATACTCTTCTATATGGAAGAAAATATCAGTAATTGAGAAAAGTGGCTCCTCTAATAGAACTCATAGTAATATGTCACAGGTCAGATCTTTAAATTGGGACTACGATTCCCCATGATAAGAGAGTTCATTTTACACAGCCTAGATATCACAGAGTTGCTGTAACTCAAAAAGAGCCCAACTTGGGGCGCCTGGGTGGCTCAGTCATTGAGCGTCTGCCTTCGGCTCAGGTCATGATCCCAGGGTCCTGGGATTGAGCCCCAAATTGGGCTCCCCGCTCTGCAGGAAGCCTGCTTCTCCCTCTCCCACTCCCCCTGCTTGTGTTCCTTCTCCCGCTGTGTCTCTCTCTGTCAAATAAATAAATAAAATCTTAAAAAAAAAAAAAGCCCAACTCAAACAATAAAGCTCCACTTAACTCTCATGTTCACATATTTTTTCTTTTGTTTTTTTAAGATTTTATTTATTTATTTGAGAGAGAGAGAATGAGAGACAGAGAGCACGAGAGGGAAGAGGGTCGGAGGGAGAAGCAGACCCCCAGCTGAGCAGGGAGCCTGATGACTCGATCCCGGGACTCCAGGATCATGACCTGAGCTGAAGGCAGTCGCCCAACCAACTGAGCCACCCAGGCGCCCCACATATTTTTTTCTTACAACATTTTTTTGTTGAGAGCTGGTGATCCAAAGATGAGTAATGAATGGTCTTTGATCTCTAGCTCATGACAAAGACGAAGAAGAAACACATGCAGTCAAAATACAATGTACTAAGACATGTAAGAAGCATGTATAAAAGTCCATGTGAGCACCAAGACAGGAATGAAAGTGCAGGAGCAAGTGGTTATTACTTTCCATTAAGAATGACTTAATAACTTTTAGAAATAATATAATAACACAAGAGAATGTTAAATCATAAAAAGACTCTTCATAACTTTATAATGAATATTTTCTATTTAACACATAAATTTAGTTGATATTATAATGTGTGACCCATTGTTACTATCTTTATATTTAAGCCACATCTTCCAAACGACATGGCAAAAAAGATAAATAAAAGAAGGATAAGGTGGGCCTCCTGGGTGGCTCACTTAGTTAAGGGTCTTCCTTCGGCTCAGTTCATGATATCAGAGTCCTGCACTCAAACCTCAAGTGGAACTCCCTGCTCAGCTGGGAGTCTGCTTCTCCCTCTCTCTTTGCCTTTTCCCCCTGCTCACGCTCCCTCTCTCTCTCAAATAAATAAATAAAACATTTTTAAAAAGAAATGTAAGATGTTAGAATTTTAAATAACAAAAATAATAAAATAATGTTTGGAAACTTAGTACCATAGACAAGACCAGACATACGATAATTTGATATAGACATTGCTGTTGTATATTTTTATACATTTATAATTTTGAACTTTTATAATTTTAATAAATCTTTTGTTAATCTTATAAGACTGGGGACAATAACAAAATAAACTTACCAATATGTTAAATAGAATTTGCATCAGATAACCATCTTTTGCAACATAGTAAAATCAATCCTCATGCTTAATAACTTGAAAACACCCATGAAACCTTAACATAAAAGATACATACTTAGAAATTGAAATTTTTTCTGCTTGGGGAAAATCAAATGTTATCTCAAGAAAAATTTCAAGAGACAAAAATGCTATTTGTGAATCCAAGCTCCACCTTTCTAGAAAGAATTCAACAGGATCTTTCTCTTTACATCAATTATCACTTGTTTTTCTGTAGTTAGGATATCTTAGAGACATTGGAGAAACATCTATCATTTAATAAATTTTTTACTGAACATTATTTAAGACAACAAGGGAGGGAAACATTGTGAAGCAAAGGATACAAAAAATGTAAATGACTTGGGGCGCCTGGGTGGCTCAGTCGTTAAGCGTCTGCCTTCGGCTCAGGTCATGATCCCAGGGTCTTGGGATGGAGCCTCACATCGGGCTCCCTGCTCGGCGGGAAGCCTGCTTCTCCTTCTCCCCCTCCCCCTGCTTGTGTTCCCTCTCTCGCTGTGTCTCTGTCAAATAAATAAATAAAATCTTTAAAAAAAAAATGTAAATGACAACTGCCTTGTTCTCAAGATGCTTTGACTACATAATGTAATTGGAAGAAGAGCTATACTTAATCGGCAGAAGAAATAACCCAAGGGTTGCAAAATCACATGTCTCTGTAATGGAGGCAGGTTACATAAAAGCAGCAGGATGTCACACACCAGGAATAGTATAAAATGTCATAAATTGAGAGTGTGTGCCCATCCTAAATTATTAACTTTTATATTTTAATGTTGCATTAGCTGAACAAACACATCTGCAGACCTCTTCCAGTGTGTATCTCTGGAGACTATAGCTCTCCTCACTAATGATTAGACATGGCAATGCATATTCCACAGACAAGTAGAGATTTGCCAGGCTTCTGTTTGCATGAGAGATTTAAAAGACTCTGATAAAGAGCCAATCACAAGGAAAGTTATGGCCTAATAAAAACACCCAAGCTGTAGTCAAAACCAGACAGATCCAGAGACTGAGGTACTAATGGGTCTCACTTAGATCTGACCCTTCTCCAGCCTCAAACATTGTTTGTGTGCCTCATTCCATGCTCAAATCAACTAACGAATGAAGCTTAATTTGTGTATCACTCTAAATCCTGATTGCAAGAAAATGGGAAATATGCTCATGGTAACTGGTCATTGAACCTACTGCAATCAGACCTATTCTATCTAGAGCAAAATATTTAATACTTTACTTAACAATCACATAGATATGCAAGAAAAACACTTGTGTATGGTTATAATAATTCATATGGGTTTCTTTTCCAGACTCCCTTCAGAACAAGGAGAAGATTTAAGAGAAATTACTCCAATGTGTTTTGCACTAGTGGAAGATCAGC
Source organism: Mirounga leonina (assembly GCF_011800145.1). Lineage (NCBI taxonomy): Eukaryota > Metazoa > Chordata > Mammalia > Carnivora > Phocidae > Mirounga > Mirounga leonina. The sequence continues at coordinate 26,107,410 of NW_023270454.1, forward strand.
GCTTTATCAAACCTTCATTCCACTCAGAATAAAATGCATAAACAAAACACCCAATTGTGACCTATAATATTGTGTAGCATTTTAGCCACGGTAAAATTGTAGATTATATCACTAGTGTACAATTTCTATGCTGATAGAGCTAATACTATAAACTCTACACCATTTTTCTTTTTTATGTTTGAACAGAATATGTTCTGCTCTTTGATTCTTGTTTTTCAATGGTGTCTTGGAACAGATTGTAGACCCTATACCCAAATTCTGTAAAAATAAAAGATTGTTTCTGAGAAATTAATGGCAAACCTAAAATAAAATTAAATATGGTCACAGTTTCAAGTAGATCAAAAAGAGTATAGTTTCTTTTTTTTGTTTTTTGTTTTTTTGTTTTTGTTTTGTTTTATTTTTAATTTTTTTTTATTATGTTCAGTTAGCCAACATATAGTATAGTTTGTTTCTTAACAAACTGGTAAGTTCCTAACTGCATTAGGTTCCTATTACTGATATAACAAATTACCAAAACCTTAGGTCTTAAAACAACACGGATTTATTCTCTTCTAGTTCTAGAGGTCAGAAGTCTAAAATCAAGGTGTCACCAGGGTTGTATGTCTTCTGGAGGATCAAAGGGTGAATCTGTTTCTTTGCTTTTTTTAGCTTCCAGCAGCTCCCTGCATTGTTTCTTCCATGGCCCTGTCCTCCACCTTCAAAGCACAACCCTGTGGCTCTATCCTAACGTCTTTCTCTGATTCTGATCCTCTTGCCTCCTTCCTGTAAGTATTCTTGAGATTATACTGTGTCCACCCAGATAATTCAAGGGTATCTCTCCATCCCAAGATCCCTAATTGAATCATATCTGCAAACTCCCTTTTACCATATAAGGTAACTTATTTCCAGGTTCTGAGGATTAGGACATGGACAGCTTTGGAGGGCCGTTATCAGTCTACCACACTAATGCCAAAGACAGCTACCTTCTTCACTGTTTTATCTTAGGAACTTGCAAAGTGGATGGCAAATAGTCAATGTTCACTAAATATTTGCTGAGTGGAGGAAGTAAGCCATATCCTTGAGGTGTGATGGTTAGCATCATCACATGTAGTGGGAGTCAAGCAGAGAAAGGAATTGTGCTAATAAGAATCTTTCATTATAAGGGACACCTGGGTGTCTCAGCCGGTTAAATGTCCAACTTTTGATTTCGGCTCAAGTCATGATCTCATGGGTCATGGGATCAAGCTTCATGTTGTCAGGCTCCCTGCTCAGCGGGGAGTCAGCTTGAAAGATTCTCTCCCTCTCCCCTTCCCCTCATGCATTCTCTCTCAAATAAATAAATCATAAAAAAATAAAGAATCTTTCATTATGAGATTCTGTGACAGGAAGGAGAGTTGGGCGTAGCCTGCACACAGCATCCTAGCCAAGCTGGTACTTACTTCCTCACAGTGGGATTATAGGACACGTTTTATGCAGGTAGCCTCAGGACTATGAAAAATAATAATAAATATACTGAAACAATGTAGTTGAAAGTAGTACCATGTAGGACCAAGAAGATTTTTCCTTTCCTTTATTTGTTGGAATTTCTTTATTATTTTTTGATTATAGAAGCTTGTAATTATAGCAACATCGGAAAATAGAATCACTCTGCTCAACCCCTCAAAAAAATATCCTCCACAATCATTTCTTTTTTTCTGTACTTTTCAATATTAAATTTTCAATTTAAAGAAACAAAATGATGTTTCTTTAAAATCACAGATAGTAGAGAAATTTTTAAAGTAAATATAGTAAAGTCTGTATTTGCCTTTTGCTTCCATCCTTGTACCCAGAGAAAAAAACTTTTAATTATTCTGTTAATATTCTATAAAATGTTTTCTATGTATATATGTGGAGGATTTTATCTTTTTTATAACAACAACAAAAGGATAATACAATGCATTTAATTTATTTATTTTTATTTATTTATTTTAGGGGAAGGTAGGGGTAGAGGGAGAGAGAGGGAATCTTAAGCAGGGCATGGAGCCTGATGCAGGGCTCCATCTCACAACCTTGAGATCATAACCTGAGCTGAAATCAAGTCAGTGCTTAACCCACTGAACCACCCAATGCATTCTATTTTAAACACTGGATTTTACAATAATCAGTTGATCCTGAATCTATTCCCCCTCCAGTACACTTAGAACAACTTCATTCTACTTCAAAGACATCTAAAATTGCATGATATGAATAGACTGTGATATACCTTATATAATGATTTTGCTTATCTCTATTTTCACTAACATTGGGTATAAACATTAAAATTAGATATTTTACAACACATTTTAATTTGTGCTTTTCAAATTATCAGTAAATTTGATCTTTATGTGTGTGTATTTACTTTCAGAATAAAATAAGTAAGTATAGATATTAAACACCAATGTTAATACTCGATAAGGATGGGATCCTATAGGAAGTAGAATTTTCTGGAAAAGAGTTTCACAGTCCTGTGGAGATGAAAATTGATAATGGATATGTTGATCACACTGCTTCTGTACTTTGTTGCCTGTTAAGGAAGTATCAGGAAGATGGTTGTTAACCAGGTCCTGGGTTGTAGGGTTACAATAAGCAATCCGGATGGTGCTTTTGTTTTTTGCTTTCTCCTCTCAAAGAGAAGGAAAAGAGTCTGGGAGTTCCCAAAGCCACCAGAAGACTTTTGGAGGGAAAAAGAATACTATGAGATTATGTTCTTCTTTCCACTAAGAAGAAAATAGGGTCTAGGAATCCCTAAGGTTGTGTGTCTTGGGTGGGCCAACCATATTAGGTTTGCATACTGCTTTCTCTTCCAAATGAGAAGAGAACGATTTAATTAGTTCTCAAAGTTGATTAAGGCTTTGGGCAGAGCAACCTCTATGCTTCTCAAACCATGCAATTGTGTCATGCCTACTAGCACAAAGAGGCCTACTCTGGTCCCATTAATTTCTCACTGCCCTTCTGTCTTGACTTCAACTGCCTTATACATACACCTACGTACTTAGTCCTATGGGGGTAAATGGTGCTAGATTTATGGATAGCCCAAAATACTGAAAAATGTAGGACAGAACCATGGTAGCTTGTGGGAGGGCAAGAAGCGAGATCTCTTGAGGCTTGAGCACATTCCAGACTGTGGGAAGTATGTAGGGGCAGAAGTGAATCATGGGGCTAGAAACCAAAAAGGAAAAAAAAAAAAAGATGTTACCTTACCAGTCATCCCTGTCACCTAACCTCTGCTGAATCCTCACCCCAGCATTTCAAGGCTCCCAGCTGGGAAGTAACAGGTAGCTGTGATTTTAATCTTTGAATGCTTACTAAACAGCTAGGGAAAATGTGACATGAACAAATGCATATTGAAGAAAACAAAGGAGGCTAAAAGGATTTTGTGTTGTTCTTTCTGTATATAAACACCTGGAAATTGATGTATGTCATATGCTTGTAATTCCCCAACTCACAATACCTGAGCGGATCATCCCAATTGAGAAAATCTGCGGGTAGAAAAGTACACGTGCTATTGGGATGAAAGCCCTGCTGTTTGCCGCCAGTGGGCATTAAGATATAGTACAGATACCTCTAACCTTTGAAGTCCCCTAGTCAGAGAAAAACTGCTGCTTTTTTTTTTTTTAAAGATTTTATTTATTTATTTGACAGAGAGAGAGAGAGACAGCGAGAGAGGGAACACAAGCAGGGGGAGTGGGAGAGGGAGAAGCAGGCTTCCCGCTGAGCAGGGAGCCCGATGCGGGGCTCGATCCCAGGACCCTGGGACCATGACCTGAGCCGAAGGCAGACGCTTAATGACTGAGCCACCCAGGCACCCCAAAAATTGCTGTCTTTTTGACTTTTTACCATCAAAAAGAAAGTGGGATGTAAAGGAAGGCAGCATACAGAGGGAAAACAGCCTTCAGCTAGAGGTACCTATCTGGAGTATTGGCCACGGCTACTAGCTGTGCCTCTTTTTTCTTTTCTTTTCTTTTCTTTTATTATGTTATGTTAGTCACCATACATTACATCATTAGTTTTTGATGTAGTGTTCCACGATTCATTGTTTGCTACGCCTCTTTTGAAACACTTGTCCTGACGTTTTGCTGGAATTAAATGCTTGACTCATACAGGCTTGTGAGTCTCCAGCATGAATATCCATTTTTGGGGTGGACTCTATGGCTGACAAGGTAAAAAGTAAAAAGAGAAGTGCTTTGCTTGCCAAATGGAGTTGGAATTTTAAAGAATGTAGCTCTTCTGTCCCAGCAATTATCTTGTCTTTACATGAGAAAGTGGCCCTGATCCTTTTAGGAGAAAACTTTATATCCCACTTCAGTGGCTGAAGCAAAACCAGAGCCACTGGCTATTCAGGGACCTTTAATTCAGAGGTTCCCCAGGAGTCATGGGTCTGTCTCAGAAATGTTTTACTTAAGCTGAAACTATATAGTCTTCAGAACTAGCTACGATTTGTACGTAGGAGTAGTTAACAGAAACATTCAAGTATTTAAGAAAATATCTCAGATGCATATTCCGTGGGCAGTTTTACCTTCCTGGGAGTTATTTCATTAGAAAGGGTGATATTAAATTTGTCTGTTAGTTTAGCTAAAGGGATAAATGACAAGTACTTCTGCCCTTGAAGGCATTCAAGTCAGCCTCAACTCTGGTTTGTTATGGATGACAGAATTGCTCTAGATTTGCTCCTTGTAGGCCAAGGTGAAGTCTGTGCAAATTATTCAGATATCCTGCTGTTTTTTTGGATTAATGTCTTGAACCAGGGGGACAGGTCAGGCCACCTGGCCTTCTAAGGTAGATTGTAAGTTAGTGGAATTTGTTTGGCTGGCTGCATCTGACACCCCTCGTGGGCATGGCTGAGATCGACACTTCTGGGTGGTCACACCACTGTTCTGAGTTCGGCGGCTCATAGCCTTGACAAGTGCTGTATAAGACCAACCAAACAAATTGGTCCTATCCCTTGTTGGTAAGAGCAATCAGAGTGGCCAATGGAGTGGCATAGAAATGGAAAATCTGATATAAGCCATACCATGAGAAACAAAGGCCAAAACATTAGGGACGATATCTTCGTGTTTCTTAATGGTCAGGGCTTTCTGTGTAAAAATTCCTAACAACTTGGGTTAAAGGATGTTTGAATAGTAAGCATGCCTTGCAAGTTGGAGACCTGTTGAGATTTACAGGTTTATCTTCCCCAGAGCCATTTATCTGTTTGCTTTGAAAAGTATTGGAAATATCTAGGGACCTTCCCTATTCTCCCAGGGTGGGTACCCTTACAGTAGCAAGATAAGGACTTTTCTCCTTTTCTCAATTTCTTGCAGAAATTCTTGTATCAGCTCTGAAATCCATAATTTCAGACTTATCTGGCATGGAGCCCCTCTGTACATGTCGGGTCCATCTACTCTCATAACATCTCTCCAAGGGAAAGAACAAGGTATGAAGAACAGGTGCAGTTATTGCTGTAAGCAATAATAAACCTGATTTATGGTCCAAAAACTTTGTGCTTGTTTTCAAGATAAATAAATATGGATGTTAAAACCCTTGACTCAGTTATTCTTCCTGCTCACTATCTATTGATGAGAGGGTCTGGGAAACACCATTTTAAAATTTCTGAGGTCTTAGAGCATACCCTAGATTTTATTTTTTTTTTTGCACTGAGGCCTTATTACTTTGAGAAATAGCTGCTAGCTACAAAAGTTGGAAATGATGAACAGTTTTATTTTTCAATCCAGTTATTGAAAATTTTCTTAACAATGAGAGTTAATTCTTTATCTCGTATTTCTTGTGCAGTACCTTATCACTCACCACTAAGAAAACCCAATAATCATTTCAACATTCTGCCTAAATTTCTTCTTAGTCAGATCCACAGTTCATTGTGTAGATTTTCTATCTTCCAAGTTACCAAAGGCAGCACTCCTATAATTATTCCATCAATACATAACATAAGCCTCCCCTTCTCCAGTCTGCAATAATAATTTACTCATTGTACTTCTAATCTTTTTTCCCCAATTCAGTCCTAAAACTAATGCTATAATTTTTGTAATTGAGGTTGAATATTTTCATCACAGGCTTATGAGAAGCTTTCATTTCCTCTTCTTTTGAATGATTTATTCTTACCTTTCACTTATTTTTTCTATTAAGGTGTTCATCATTGTTTTTCTTATTGAATTATGGTTGCTACAGTTCTCTTTATATATATTTGCCTTATAAATATTGTTCAGAAAATAGCTTTATTAAAAAAAAATTACCTGCAGGTTCAGTAGCAACATCAGCCAATAATGTTGGTCATTTCCTTAATTGGAAAGTTGATATTTAAGCAATATTATTAACATCCAGAATTCTTATTATTTAACATATAAATAGATGCAGCAAAAAGTTGCATCTTTAAAATTAAAAATTAAGAATATATCTAGCTATACTCATAACAATTTAAAAAATGAGCTTGTCATATTAGGAAGAATGTTTCTTTTTTTGTGTATAAAAACAGAATCATAAATCTTCTAGTATTGGAGCTTACAAAAATGACTATCCTACTTACTTTTTGAATTAGTAAGTTCATTTAGTTATTATTTACATTTAACCATTCAGAGTTTTTTATGCCTATTTGTGCACATTAGCAAATATTTATTAAATTCCTTTAGAGCCCCAAGGAATATTTTGTGACAGTATTACTGAGATAATTAATTGATATACAAAACCCTGCACATATTTAATGTGTATAATTTAATGAGTTTGGATATATAGCCCTGATATCAACCAAGATAATCAACATATCCATTACTACCAAAATCTTCCCTGTACCTCTTTGTTTTTTTTTTCTTGTGTGTGTATGTGTGAACGTATGTATGTGTGATAAAAACACATAACATGAGATCTACTCTCAGCAAATGTTGAAGTATACAATAGACTATTGCTAAATACAAGCCACTATGTTGTAGAGCAGATATCTTGAAGATATTCATCCAGTAAAACTGAAACTTTATACCCATTGAACAACTCCCCATTTTCCCCACTCCCATGCCTTGGCAACCACCATTGTATTTCCTTCTATGGAACCCTGAGAAATATGGATGAACACTATATGGTACTAGTCCTATGATCTAAACTATCTAGCTTAAAACCAAACTAATATACATGTAGCAAATACACAAATAGATAAAAGTGAAATGTCATTATGACAGATCATGTGAACACAGCCAATTAAAGGCATGGAGTCATTCTAAAAGAAAGATAAAGTTAAGTTTCAAATGTTGCAATGGGTTGCAAAGCAAACAAGCTTGGAAATACCTCTATGCAATAAAGAACATATCAACTGTCCAAAGGAATCTTTCTTTATTAGTCTTATTGGCAAGCAAAACAAACTCTCATCTCTAAAGTGATGAAAAAGAAAATATATTAGTTTACTGGTATTTTCCTGAGATTTCCAATATAGTAATTAGCATTATTTAGCTTTTAGAATACATGCCTTCGTAATCTACAATGTTGCACATGTAGACAAATGTATGAGATAGGTATGTCTTCTTACTCTTATTTGCATATTGTACTCATTAAGATGAAGATCACTTATAAAAACAAAATAATCTTTCAGTATTCACATTTGATTATCTGCTCTTCCTTTCTTATAGTTCATATGTGAAATTCATTAAACACAAATAATAAACTTCTAATTCAATGAATGCAGAAAAAAAGGAGAAATTGAAAGCCACTTGTAATTAAAAATCTTAGGAATATAGGGAAGAGGCAATTTCCTTATATTAGTTATCTATTGCTGGCTTACAAATTTTTCCCAAACTTCCAGCATAAACCAACAAACATTCATTATCTCGTATAGTTTCTAAGGGTCAGGAATCTGAAAGAAGCTCTGCTGGTGGTTTTGGATTAGGGTTGCTCATGAGGTTGTAATCAAACTGTTTGCCAGTACCACCGTAATCTCAAGGCTTACCTGGGGTTGAAGAATCCTCTTCTGAAATCACTCAAAATGATTTTGGTAGGTATTAGTTCCTTGCTGGCATTGGCTGGAGGCCTCAGGTTCTCAACATACGGATCTCTCACGACATGGCAACTGTCCTTTGGAGTATGTAATTCAATAGAGAGCAAATGTGACCTTTTATGACTTACTCTCCAAGTCACTTCTGCCTTATTCTATTAATTAGAAATGAGTCAATAAGCTATCCCATACTCAAAGAAAGAGAGGTATTCAAAAACATAAATACATGTGGATTTGGGGGAGTCAATTTGGAGGTAGGTAAACATATTTTTTAATTGTATAAATTGTATCTACAAAATTTTAGAGCAAAATCATATTAAATAACAGATCGGTGTTTTCTCTATGTGATGGTTAATTTTATGTGACAACTTGTCCAGACTAAGGGATGCCCAGGTAGCTGGTAAAAAAGTATTTCTGGGTGTGTTTGTAAGGGTGCCTCCAGAAGAGATTAGCATTTGAATAGTAAACTGAGTCAAGAATATCACCCTCATCAATACTGATGGACATTATCCAATCCACTGAGGGCCTGAATAGAACAAAAACATGGAGATAGGGTCAACTTGCTTTCTCTGCCCAAGCTGAGACATCCATCTTCCCTTGCCCTTGAACATCAGAGCTCCTGGTTCTTGGGCTTTTGGACTCAGAATGGGATTTACACCACTGGCTTTCTGATTGGTGGAACTTTGTACTCAGACTGAATTATACCACTGGCTTTCTTGGTTCTCCAGTTTGCACATGACATAACCTGGGACTTCTCAGATTCCATAACCACATGAGCCAATTCTATAATAAATCATATATATAGATATAGATGAACATATACATCTATCTATATCTATATCTATATCTATCTATCTATCTATCTATCTATCTATCTATCTATCTATCTAT
>NW_023270454.1:26116273-26154233 GCF_011800145.1 Mirounga leonina
TATCTATCTATCTATCTATCTATCTATCTATCTATCTATCTATCTATCATCTATCTATCTATCTATATCCCATCAGCGTGGTTCTCTGGAGAACACTGACTAATCCACCCCATGACATTAGTAATGGAACAATAATGCCCCCAGTCATCACTTCTACCCAATACTGTACTGGAAATTCTAAACATTGCAATGAATAAAAATAAAATAAACAAAACAAAAGGCATAAGAATCAGAAAGAAAGAAATAAAACTGTCATTATATGTAGATAACACAAATAGGTCATTTAAAATAACATCAGATAGGTAAAAATCTAGAAATTAAACTTTTAAAAGATGTGTATGATCTTTACTATAAAATTTATTATAGATATAAATTGAAGAAGACATCAACAAATGGAGGAATATTCTATGTCTGTGAATTGCAAAACTTAATATTGAAAAAGTATAAATTATTTCTAAATTGATTTACCTAGTCAAAGCAATTCTAGACAAAATATAAGAAGAATTCTTTTAAAAATTGACAAGATGAGGGGTGCTTGGGTGGCTTAGTTGGTTGAGTGGCAACTCTTGGTTTCTATTCAGGTCATGATCTCAGGGTCCTGGGATTGAGCCCCGCATCAGGTTCTGCACTTAGCATGGAGTCTGCTTGAGATTCTCTCTTCCTCTGCCCCTCCCCCTACTTGCACTTCCATTCTCTCTCTCTCTAAACCAAAGAGATAAAAAAAAAATCTTTAAAAAAAGTTGACAAGATGAATAGATTATTTAATACATGGAAACACAGGTAATTTCAAAGAAAAAGAACATGACTAGAAGGCCAATGTAATTATATCAAGAATTATTCAGTGATATAAATTAAACAGTGTGGTATTTGCACAAGGATAGAAATACAGATGAAGGTCCCAAATAGCCCAGATACATTCCTTTTATTTGATTGATTGCAAAGGTGATACTGAAGTACAGTACTTGTTCTGGGTCAACTGGAGATTTATTTGAAAACAAACTAAAAAATAAGAATCTTGACCTCTATCTCATATCAAAAGACATCTGCAAGCTGTTCATAGCAGAATTATTTTTAATAATGAGCAAAAATAAAATACATGTTCATAAATCCTAGAGCAAATAAGAACATTGTAAAATATGAATAAAGCAGAATGTTATACACAGCACTAAATATTAACAAAATACAACTGTATTTGTATTCACAAACATATAATGAAGGAAACCAGAAAACAAAAGTACAAGTTAATTCCACTTGTATAATATTCAAAATACACAAAATTAATCGACAGTGTCAGAAATAGGATTATGGAGAATGGAAAACTCAAGATGGACTTCTGGATTTCAAATAATGTTTGTTTTGTTTTAATAAAAAGAAATTCTGGATGCTTTTACAAAGCATGATCATTCTACAGTTTTGATTTATATATGTTTACATACAAATATTATTCTTCAATAAAATTGATAAAATAGACTTATTTTTTAAAGTCTAGAAAAGAAAAAAATATTAATTCAAAGAAAATATTTTTTAAAGTTCCTAACTTTTGAAGTGTCTAAATTTTTAGTTTAAATTTTATATAAAAATTCTTGCTGATAATTATAATTTTAAAAAAATTAAAATATTCATGGGGCTTCATTGCTTATGTCATCAAGCAAAATCAATACATATGAGTAAATGTGAAGTAAATGTGTCATTATTTAACTTTGAATGAGCAAAGAAGAAACCAATCCTGAAAAAATAAGAAAGAGATTACTGCCTGTTGCATTCTTAGTGTTCTTCCACACCTTTTTTAATCTCACAAAAATCTTCAAGCATTTTATAAATTGATTGCTGTAATATATGAGGTATTTAGTTTTGGGATTAGGCTATTAGAAATTAAGAATAGATAGCAGGAGAACATGTTTAAGTAAAGCCAACACTACAAAACTTACACAAAAACAACTGTAAAATATACTTGCACATACTGGAAGGAAGTATAGTATTTGGAAATAATGGTAATTGTGGAAAAAAAGTATAGTATTTGAAAATCATTAGGTTTAGCAAAAGATGATGGGAGAGTATTTGGTAGAACATAGTAAAAAAGACACAGAATCCAGGCAAATTTGAGGTTTGGATCTGCTGAATATTTCTACTTCTTTTTTTTTTTTTTTTAGATTTTATTTATTTATTTGAGAGAGAGTGAGCACAAGTGAGGAAAAGAGCAGGGACAGAGGGGCAGAGGAAGAGGGAGAAGCAGTCTCCCTAATGGGAGGTTCAATCCCAGGACCCCAGGATCATGACCTGAGCTGAAGGGAGACACTCAACCAACTGAGCTACCCAGGCGCCCCTGAATATTTCTACTTCTTTAGAGAAAGCCTGGGAATTACAGGCAAGAAAGCATTTAGGACATTAGTCCTAATTAAAGAAGACATCATTCATAGATATAGCATTAAGAACTAATTTATGCAAACAAAAAGTAGAATCAGACCTATAAATTCAGAGAGCAAACTGATGGTTGTCAGAGGGGAGGAAGGTAGGTGGATGGGCAAAAGGGATGGAGGAAAGTGGGAGATACAAGTTTCCAGTTATGGAATGAATGGTATAAACAGCACAGCATAAGAAATATAATCAAAAATATTGTAAAAGTATTGTATAGTAACAGATGCAGCTACACTTGCGGTGAGCATAGCGCATATATATATATAAACTTGTGGAATCACTATGTTGTACACCCGACACTAATATAACATTGTGTGTCAACTATACTCAAATAAAAAAATATTTAATTAATAAATAAATAAACAAATAAATATTCTGTATACAGAATATCTTTATCTACAGGGAACACATACCAAGACCCCCTAGTGGATGACTAAAACCATGGATAGACTAAACCTTATACATACTATATTTTTTTCCTATACATACATACCTATCATAAAGTTTGATTTATAAATAGGCATAGTAAGAGATCAGCAATAACTAACACTAACATAGGACAATGATAACAATATACTTTAATAATAATTATGTGGAGGTAAAAAAAAGTATTAGTTTATATGTTGAGTTCATAATTTTCATCTTCACCTTGAGAATCATGTCTTTGCCAAAATTTCATGGTTGATATATATGAGAATAATTTCAATTTAAAATTTAGTTTTTGTTCTACTACATTGGCCAAAGAAGCAGAGTGGTATTGTTAACAATTACTATAAATCTGATTATTTTCTTCAATGAGCTAGACTTCTAATGTACTAGCAAAGTAAGATGCATTCCTTATCTTATAGCCCAAGGTGGCATTCAGCTCACCTGACTGATCTTAAGATTAAATCAGTATATCTACTTACAAGCAACACTGCCAGAACATTGATCTGATAATAAATAATGTAGCTTGTACTTGAAGGCCATGAAAATTTCCTTTTGCAACATCTCACAAGAACAATTTTCACAGTTCCCTAGGGAACATAATGGGCAAATTGCTCAAGTGAAGAAATAGTCAGTTAAAATGGAGGTAAAATTGAACAGGTATTTCATACATTTTATCAATGTCTTCTTTAATTTAAGACCTAAAAATACTTTCATGTGATCTGTGTAATCTGTATTTTTTTTAAATTATAAATATCAGAAAAGTGCAAGCTACTCCCAAAAGTATGAACACATTATATATTTGGAAGTTAAAAACAAAGAAAATAATAACAGAGATCCCTTACTAAGCACCTAGAGTGTATGAGTCCAGGGGAAAGGCTTCATTTCTTTTAATTCTCAAGTGGTAGACAAAATTCCAAGATAACCATCACTGACTCCAGCCCTTGTATAATACCCTCCCTTTGAGTGGGACTGAGACCTTTGTACATGGTTAAATTACATTACATGGTAAAATGGATTGTCTAGATGCAATTGAGATTCCTAATCACTTGACTTTGAGGTGATCCAAAGGGAGACTATTCTGAGTGAGCATAACCCATTCCAGTGAGTTCTTACAGAGACAAGCAGCAACATACTCTTTATTGTTGGACTAGGTGAAAACAATCAGCCATGTTATAAACTGCCTAAGGAGGGGAGCATGCAGGTAGGGGATGATGGTAACTTCTAGGAGCTGAGAGTGAACCCCAGCTGACAACTAATAAGAAGAGAGACACCTCAGGCTTACAACCACAAGGAACTAGATTCTTCCAACAACCTGAATGAAAAGAGGAACCAGAGATCCAGATGAGAATCTCAAGCCCAGACAATACCTTGATTTCAGTTGTGTGAGAAACAAACAAAGAAACCATTTTACCATGGTCAGATTTTAGACCCATAGAAACTGTGAGATAATAAACTTGTGTTGCGGGCGCCTGGGTGGCTCAGTTGGTTAACCAACTGCCTTCGGCTCAGGTCATGATCCTGGAGTCCCAGGATTGAGTCCCGTATCGGGCTCCCTGCTCGGCAGGGAGTCTGCTTCTCCCTCTGACCCTCCCCCCTCTCATGTGTTCTCTCTCTCATTCTCTCTCTCTCAAATAAATAAATAAAATCTTTAAAAAAATAAAATAAAAAAATAAACTTGTGTTGCTTTAAGACACTACATTTGGGGTAATGTGTTACACAGTCGCCTTACAATGCAGGCATTATTATCTTCAGTTAGGACAACAAGAAAACTGAGGCTCAAAGAGGTTAAGTGAAAGAGCTGGGATTATTAGTAAGCTCTTTAAATACATATACATATCTATATTTTTACCACAATCACATTATTGCCTAACAAGATCACAAAATTTCATTTTATTTAAATGTGAATCATCATGTTACCATAATTCTGTAATCTATGAGAAGGTCCCCTATCTTTCAAGGGATAAGATTAATCTTAGAAAGGTAAGAAATATGGCAACCATTGATCTTTTTTTGGCTCACTAGCTCTTTTTTTTTTTTTTTTTACATGCTAATAACTTTCCATTGTCTGAATGTCCCATAGTTTATTCATTCACCTCCTGAAGAAAAATTTGTTGCTTCCAAGTTTTGGCAGTTACATAAAAATCTACTATAAACATTCATGTGCAGGTTTTTCTGTTGCCATAATTTCAACTTCTTTGGGTAAATAAATATGAGGTAGCACATTTGTTGGACTGTAGTAACAGTATGTCTAGTTTTGTAAGAAACCACTAAACTGTCTTGCAAGGTGGCTGTACCATTTTGCAATCCCACAAGAAATATATGAGAGTTCCAATCCGCTATATCATCAGCACTTTTACTGTTGTCAGTGTTTCAGATTTTGGCCATTCTAGTAGATGGGTAATGGTATCTCACTGTTGTTTTAATTTCCATTTCCCAGATAACATATGATATGTTACCTGCTCTACTTTTCATATGCTTACCTGCCACCTGTATATCTTCTTTGGTGAAGTATGGGTTGAGGTCTTCGGCCAATTTTTTAATTGGGTTGTTTGTTTTCTTATTGTTGAGTTTTAGGTGTGCTTTGTATATCTCGGATAATGATCATTTAGCAGATGTGTCTTTCAAAAATATGTTTTCCCAGTCTGTGGCTTATCTTTTCATTCTTTTGACACTGTCTTTTGAAGAGCAGAAATTTTCATTTAATGAAGTCCAGATTATCAATTAGTTTTTTCTTGAACCATGTTTGTGGTGATGTATCCAAAAGGCATCACCATATCCAAAGTCATTTATGCTTTCTTTTCTGTTATCTGCTAGGAGTTTTATAGTTTTGCATTTTACATTTAAACCAGTTATCCATTTTGAGTTATTTTTTTCTAAAGTGTGTAAAGTCTATGTTTAGATTTTTTTTTTTTTTGACATGAAGATGTCTATTTGTTCCAGCACCATTTGTTGAAGAAACTACCTTTGTTCCATTGTATTGCCTTTGTTCCTCTGTCAAAGATCATTTGACTATATTTATGGGAGTCTATTTCTGTCACATTGATCTATTTGTCTATTCTTACACCAGTACCACACTGTCTTGATTACTGTGGCTTTTAGGAAGAATTGGAGTCAGGTGGCATCAGTCTTCCAACTTTGTTCTTCTTCAATATTCCATTAGCTATTTGGGCTATTTTACCTCTCCATATAACTTAGAATCAGTTTGTCAATATCCATAAAATAACTTGCTGGGAGTTTGATTGAGATTGCATTGACTCTATAGATCAAGTTAGGGAGAACTGACATCTTGACAATATTGAGAAAGAGTTATTTTTTTATAGAGAGTGCAAGAGAAAAATTTCAATTATAAGGTGATATTTGAACAGAGACATGAAATACTTAAAGACAAAGGGATAGAAAATAGCATGTCTGGTAAAGTACAAAAGTAAAGGAGGTGGAAAAATGTTTGTCATGCTCAGGGAACTTCACAGAATTCCGTGTGGTTGCAATCCAGTGAACAATGGTGAAGGAAATAGAAACTGAGGTCATAGAAGTAATAAGGGTCCATACATTATAGGACTTGAAGGGCATTTTAAGGACACTGACTTTTACCTTGAGTGAAATGAGATGTCACTAGAGAGATTTGAGCACAGATGGAATATTACTTGCTTAAAATTTTGAAGGTTCATTCTTGCTTCTGTACTAGGAATGGATTGCTGGAAACAGAAGGAATAGTTTAGGGGAAGAAAGTAAATTAGGAAGCTATTGTTGTATTCCAAGCAAGAAGTAATGGTGGCTTGGGTCAAGATGATAGAGGGAGGAATAGTAAACAATAAAGTTTCAGACTCTGGGGATATCTTAAAAGTGGCATCAAGAGTAGGAGATGGGTTAGCCTGGTGATGGGTATTAAAGAGGGCACGTACTGCGTGGGGCACTGGTGTTATACGCAAACAATGAATCATGGAACACTACATCAAAAACTAATGATGTAATGTATGGGGATTAACATAACATAATAAAAACAAACAAACAAACAAAGATATTTACATATTTGAAAAAAAAGAGTAGACAGATTGAATGTGAGATATGAGAGAAAGACAAATCTTGGATGGCTCCCAATTGCTTATCCTAAGTAACTAGAAGGATGTAGGATCACTTATCAGAAGTAGGTAAAAATGTAGAAGAGCATACTTGGAGGTAGGAAATATAAAAATGCCTGAGGGACTTTTTTAAAAAAAAATATTTATTTATTTATTTGACAGAGAGAGACAGTGAGAGAGGGAACACAAGCAGGGGGAGTGGGAGAGGGAGAAGCAGGCTTCCTACCGAGCAGGGCGCCCGATGCGGGGCTCGATCCCAAGACCCTAGGATCATGACCTGAGCCGAAAGCAGACGTTTAACGACTGAGCCACCTAGGCGCCCCTGGGGGACATTTTTTAAGTTAGAGATACCTCTGGCACATCAAAATAGTGATGTCAAATAGGCAGGTATATACATATCTGAAGTTCAAGGGAAAAAGTAGGATCTAATTTGTAGGCATCAGCACAAAGATGATATTTAAAGCCAAAACTCGATAGAAACTACAAAAGTCTAAATAGAGAGGGAGAAGAGAGCATCTGAGGTCTGAGTCCTAAGATGCCAAAGTGATGAAGCAAAGTCAGCAAAAAAAATTGAGAAGGAGCAGTCATTATGTTAGGAAAACTGATAGTAGTTTCTCAAAAGCCATGTGAAGGTTCAACCTGATTTATCAGTATGCATTGACAATTGTCAGGCTAGTGAAGCATGGCCTCTGAGTGAGGAGTGAAGAATAAGAATAAAGTGAGAATGGAGGGCAAGGAAAGATAAGGAGCTTTTAAAAAAATCATGTCAGTGTTGCAGTCGGAGTATGTCCTGACTAGCACTCTCATCCTTGCTCTTTATATTTAAAACATATAATCTTATTTTCTGTTATTTATAATTCTGAATTCTGAACACTCTATTTCCAAATATTGTTGATTAAACTCTGTCACAATTCAGTGATTCAAGAATACCATCTGATACCCATGTGTTATAGCTTTAAGGCCTAGCATTATTTTGATTCAACTTATCAATCTGCTTAGAATGAAAAGGTATGGAAATTTTCATTGATTTTTTTGATGAACTATCTGAGGATGAACTGAAGGTTATGTACAAGTCTAAATAATGAGTTTTTTTCACTTACATTCTTCATTGACCACTGATCCTTCAAAAATAAACTATGATGATTAAAAGAAAAATAATATACATGCAGTTGCACAAAACTGGTTTAAACTATAGAATACATATTTACATATTTACATATATACTGTAGTCAAATACATATTTATGTGATTTCTGAAGAAAATACATGAATTCTTAAATATTAAACTTATCTGAAGTTATGAAAGGTAAATTTCTAGGGGCGCCTGGGTGGCTCAGTTGGTTAAGCGACTGCCTTCGGCTGAGGTCATGATCCTGGAGTCCCTGGATGGAGTCCGGCATCCGGCTCCCTGCTCGGCAGGGAGTCTGCTTCTCCCTCTGACCCTCCCCCCTCTCATGTGCTCTCTCTCTCATTCTCTCTGTCAAATAAATAAATAAAATCTTTAAAAAAAAAAAAAGAAAGGTAAATTTCTGAATCAATACTTTTATATCTTATTGTGAGGCATAATCCACTTCTCAAATGTGGTTATTTACCTTCTAACATGGAAAAAAAAAAAAAAAAACAGAAAATGCATTTTACTATAGAATTGACCTGGGAATTAAAAATTCAGAACAAGCCTTAAGTATACAACAAGTTTATGTTATAATCCTGAATAAGTCACTAAAACTATAATTTTAAAAAGAATTGAGCAAAAGCAGATACCATGACTTTGCCAATGCCTAAAGGCATGACTTGGTGTATATATGCATGAGTAAAATATTTGATATTTTAAATCTACAACTCATAAATATAATGTTATGAAATAAAAACTGAAATGTTATATATTTCACAACTTTATGCAATTAGAAACACCACAATGTATTAAATAGATCCTTAAAAAATGTACAAAGAGGGGCACCTGGGTGGTTCAGTACATTAAACTTCTCTCTTCAGCTCAGGTCATGATCCAGAGGTCCTGGGATCTGAGCCCCACACCAGTCTTCCTGCTCAATGCAGAGTCTGATTCTCCCTCTCCCTCTCGCCCCAGCCCCACCCCCTGCCTCATGCTTTCTCTCTCTCTTTCTCTCTCAAATAAATAAAATCTTTAAAAAATATATACAAATGTATGTAGAGGCACAAACTAGGACATCCCATGGCAGTACACTGTGTTTGAAAGAATGCTGTACCTCTTTTCAAGCACATTAATCATTTTATATTTTTATTTTGGTATTATCTGAATGAGTTCTCCTCATTGGATGCTTAAACCTTGTTTGTAGCTTTCTATCACAGCGAAGTCTCTAATTCACTGAACTGAGCTATACATTCTCAGTAAAAGAGAACTGGTCTACCAAATCATTTCACTTTGTAGAGAACTTCAGGCTCTCTCAAGTATTGTTATGGCAATATCCTTGCCCATGAAACTCTTCAAAATTTTTTTTGTATTTTTAATTTTAATTTGTAAATTTAATTTTAAGTATAAAGCAAAGCAAATAGTGTAATAAACGTCATGTACACATCTCCTAGCTTCAATAACCCAATACTACTGATTCATGAACACCTACCCAATTCCAAGTTCCCCTATATATTACTATTTTTATAGTGTTTTTTTTTTTTTTTTTGAGGTAAAACCAATGGGCATTGAACTTCACACATCTAAACTGTTGAAACTAGACAAATTAATACAATTATTTAACCTAAAGCCTTGGATAGCTATAGAACATTTCTATCAATCAAGAAATTTCCCTTGTGACCTTAAATTACTGGCCATTGTGCTGAATCCCTCCCAACACAGGCAACCATTTTTAAAAATTTTTTTCACTATGATTCAGTTTTGCCAGTTCAAGAATGTAATAAAAATTGAATCATATAACTTGTGTCTAGCTCCTTTCATACAGCATAATAACTATGAGATTCATCCATGTTGTTGCATGTTGCAGTATTTTGTTCTATTCTGTGCATACACCACAATTTGTGTATCCATTCCCTTTTTGATGAATTGCTTAAAGTTTTGGTTTATTACAAGTAAAGATCCTATGAATAACCTTGTTTAAGTTTTTAATAGAAATATCTTTTTATACCTCTTGGAATAAAATACCTAAGAGGCAAATTGCTTGCTCAGATGGTAAGTTTATGTTTAAAGTTAAAAGAAGCTTCCCAAAACAATTTACAAAATGGTTTTATTATTTTTATATTCCCATCAGCAATATATGAGATTTCTACTTGTTCCATACCTTTACCAAAATGTTGTATTTGTGAGTTTTTTGTTTAAATAGCTTTGTTGAAATATATATACCATAAAATTCACCCATTTAAAATGTACAACTCTATTATTTTTATATTTACAGAATTGTGTGTAGTAAAGAAAAAGACTCAATTTTGGATGTTTGACCTGAAAGCTTTCAATCACTACCCCTTTCTTCCCTCTTTCTCCCCTTCTTGTCCTACATATGGGCAAGGTTATCCTCCCTCCCTTGACACTAGTTCAAAGTTCAAGCCATGGAAAACTTGCCCCATGAGCAAGAACCCCCAACTCTGGCCCCACTGCCTAGCCACAGTAAAAACCAAAATCACTTGTCTCTCTCCACTTTTGTCACCTGGACAGGTTTGCATCAGCTCTGCTCTCCCTAGAGAGTCCATAATGTAATAAACCTTTCTATATCCTTCTGGTGTGTATGACATCACCAGTCTCCATATACAAACTAATTTTTGGTAGGAGATTGATCCCAACATCCATGGGGCAACTACAAAACATTGTGTAACCACATAGTCTAATTTTAGAACATTACCAACTCAGAAAGAATTCTCTAAGATATTGGCATTCATTCCTAATTATCTCCCCTATCCTCCTGCCCTCCCACCACCAGCCTTCCGTAAATCTATAGATTAGCCTATTCTGCACAATTCACTTAAATGAAATCATAAAATACATGCTCCTTTGTGAATTTTTAGTTAGTATAATATTTCTGAAATTAATCCATGTTGTAATATGTATCAGTACTTTACTCTTTTTCATTGACAAATAATACAACATTCTTTGAATACACTACATTTTGTTTATTGACTCAAATTAAATGAGCAGAACAAAAAGATAATATTTTACTTTCCAGGTATTATCAAATTCATTCTGAATTTTCAGTGTCTAAATAGACTTTGAGACAAAGGAAGGAAAAAGGCAACTATGGGTTTTTACCAGTACCTGGAAAAAAAATTACTTAGATCCCTAAAAATAATTTTTTCCTTCTAAGAAATAAAATGATAAAGCAAACTTATACACTGAGACAAAATAATTCCAGCAATATTATTTACTGAGGCAAAATCACTGGTAATCCAATGGTTAATAGGTTCTCTCTAATATCTAAACCGTTCTTAATAAATAGCTTAGAATATTTCAGTAAGACCACAAATATCCAAGTGTTTCTAATGAGATGAGTTTATGCATTTATATAAACAAAGCTCTCAGATTTACTATTTTACTTTTCAACTTAAATATTCTATATTGTACATATGTCCTAGACACAATAGAGAAATAAAATGCATTCTGCCTTATACTGTAAGGTGTAAGACCTCAACTTGTACCTCTGTGTGTGTGTGTATGTGTATATACACACTTCATGACATTTATCACGGTATGAGAAATAATTACACACTAAATTAAATAATACAAATCTCCTTGGAGTTGTCAGTTAAAATGTTAAAGTATTTACACAGGTGACAAAACATTTGAAATATAACTAAATTATTTTCTATTTTTAGATATCTTTGGATATTAAACTATTTATTGTCTCTCTAATGTACCTAACTTTATAGGGAGTGTCTTAGAACTCAAGCAGATTCATATTTAACAATCTGTCTTAAGAATCAGTGTCTATCAGCTCATGATCCCAGGACCCTAGGAACAAGCCCCACGTCGGGCTCCCTGCTCATTGAGGAACCTTCTTCTCCCTCTCCCTTTGCCATTCCCCCTGCTTGTGCTCTCTCTCTCTGTCAAGTAAATAAATAAAATCTCTAAAAAAAGAAAAAAGAATCAGTGCCTGAGTTTTAAGTTAAAAAAAAAAAAACTCACTGTTAGATTTAACACATTTATTACTCAATTGATTCTTTAAGACAAATACTGTGATAAATCATTGTCAGAAGATATTATTGTTTATCCCTTGTATGGTAAGAGACATGAACTGGTTAAAAATACTCATGGAAGATTGAATACTACTGAATTTATTTAATTTTAATTAAACTATTTATTTCAATTATTTTTCTCTATATGGATGACATCTGTTTACCCAAGAACAGTGATTAGATATTTTAAATTAAATTTATGTATGTGTATACATCTGTGCTTGCTTCCTATAAACACATTCAATGCACAATAAAAGGAGACTTTTTTTCTTTCATTCTTGTCATAATGAAGTTGTGAATCAAATCTGATGGATACTATAATAATATAGTTCCCTTCAAAGGGTACCAAATGCTCTTTGATCAAATGAAAAATGATCAAAGTCTAAGCCTGTTTTTAAATCCATGAAAATATTAGATTCAAGTGCTTTTCTTTTTATTTCTCCTTGAGTTGGTCTTTTGATGATCCATTTTACTAAAGAAAAAGGAAGGAAACTAACCTAACAAAGAGGATAAAGCTATGGAAACACCATGTAGGTTATAATGTCATTACAGGTAGATTTATCATGGTACTGAAAAATCAGCATTTTGAAGTAAAAGTCATCAGTGATCTAAGGACATATGTTCCCTTCAGATGTCAGAGTTGCTACATTTATGTCAGTCAGGGAATTCATTTTTTATGGTTGAGTTTTACTGCTGTTTAGATGCTTGTTCGATTTGAGAACATCTTAAATTTAAATGAACATATCAGTGCTAAAGCAGTCAGAAAAGATTGAGTCTATTCCTAGACGGAATGGCAAAATATCATATCAAAGTGCAGACCAGAGCTTTCCACAGCTCTCTATCAACTCACAAAATTATCAAAACCAGTAATGATCCCCAATGCCCCTGCTGATGTTATACCACCCTTCT
This sequence comes from Mirounga leonina, assembly GCF_011800145.1. NCBI lineage: Eukaryota > Metazoa > Chordata > Mammalia > Carnivora > Phocidae > Mirounga > Mirounga leonina. Next base: position 26,129,256 of record NW_023270454.1, read on the forward strand.
GTTTCCTCAGCAAACCAAATTCTGTTCATAGATATCATTCACTGATGTACTGTTATAAAGCCAGCCCACACTGGATTTAGCAAATATCCAATTCAAGTTTTGTGTTTTTTTTCTAACAACCCAAACACCATCTTGTCATCCTCCCTAAAAGAGAAATATGCATCTTTAATGGTACGGTATATGTTACAAAGCGAAGAATAATCCTTGCACCTAAAATAGAGATACAAGAACTATTTGTAACGTCTTAAAAGATAGAGTGCTCCAATATAGATGCTTCCACTGCTATATTTGACTTATGTTCCCCTGAATGATAGAAGCAATATATATGGTTTTATTATTTTGGGGAATGAGAGAATCATACATCTTATCTACCCATTTTCTTAGAACAAATAAGGAAAATATTAACCACCTATGAAGTGATAGAATTCCATGAAATAATATCCGACTTCTGTCTTTCCACTTATCACTCTCTCCTTTTTCTTTGCACAAGCACATGATGTACTGTTCATTACACCAATTAACAATGCTGGCTCCCAATTACGAGGCCACTTCTCTGTGCCAGGACAGTGCTAGTGCATGTGCTGGTAGCGTATGGAGGAAATAAAAACAACTGCTAAAACTCATCATTTTTCTCCTACCATAATTTATTAGACTTATTTCATGAATCTCAACAGTAATCCTATTCTTTGGGTCAGTGGATTCTTTTTTTCTTTTAAGATTTTATTTATTTTTTAGAGAGCAAGCGAGAGAGAAACAGCATGAGAGGGGAGAGGGTCAGAGGGAGAAGCAGGCTCCCCGCTGAGCGGGGAGCCCAATGTGGGACTCGATCCCAGGACGCTGGGATCATGACCTGAGCCAAAGGCAGACGCTTAACCATCTGAGCCACCCAGGCGCCCGAGTCAGTGGATTCTTAATAGTGTTTTGTGAAGCTTCAATGGAAGAATCTTCAGGTCACTGAGAGGGATTTGCAGGATATGTAGAAACCCATGCAAGCTGGGTAGTAAGCCCAGTGTTTTCACTCTACACAAAACAAAATTTTTAACTCTATCATATAAAATTGAGCCCCACATTTAATTTTTAAGTTTTTTTTTAATTTTTGAATAGTCTTAAATTTACTGAAAAGTCGTGAAGACAGTACAAGGGATTCTCATATGCAGTAGATCCACTTTTCCCTAGTTTTAACATGTTATTTTAGTATGGCACATTTGTCACAATGACCAATTTTGACACATTCTGATGAACTAAAACCCATACTTTATTCATATTTCCTTAATTTTTACCTAATGTCCTCTCTCTGTTCCAGGATCCTATATAGCATTCCACATTGGATTTATTATTCAGATATGCTTAGTTTCCTCTTGGCTGTGACAGTTTCTCAGATTTTCCTTTTTTTTTTTTTTTGATGAACTTGACAGTTTGAGAGATTGATCAGATAATGTCTAAAATATACCACAATTTAGGATTGTCTGATGTTTTTCTCATGATTACCTGGAGAAAGTTCATAGAGATAAATTCCATGTTCATAACATCATATCAAGAATAGCTTCTACCAATATGGCTTGTCAATGTTGATATTAACCTTCAACACCTGGCTGAGGTTGTTTGTCATATTTTCCCACTATAAAGTTACTTTACTCTTTGGAAAAAGTCACTATGAGCAACCCACACTTAACAGAGGTTCTATCTCTTTGAGAAGGGAGTATCTACATTAATTATTTGGAATTCTGTGTGGGATATTTGTACTTATTTATTATTTATTTATTTATCTAATCAATTATTTGTATCTGAATGAACTCATAAATATTTACTTATACTTTGGGTTATAAGCCAATACTATTTTATTATTATTATTATGTTAATTTTTTTTTTTTTTTTATTTTGCTCAAATATTTCCAGCTTTGGCAGTTGAGAGCTGTTTCATTGGATCCTAAATCTCTGACATACCCACATTAATGTGTGTTTCTGTGTGTATGTGTGATTCCTTACTTCTTGACACACAAGAAGCTATAGGCTCATCTCGAGTATTTCTTATCCCAGTCCTAGAATCATCCTGGAGCTCTTGGTTTCTTTTATTGGGGAATGATAAAAAATCCAGATCTGGTTGCTGGATGTGATTGCTGCTACTAAGAGTCCACATTCAATTTTAACAGAAAAAAAAAAAAATCACTGCTGCTAATGTAAAATTTAAATCATTGCTATATATGAACTTGATCTTGTGTTTGTGTGTGTGTGTGACTGAATCAGATATCCAGATATCCCATTTTGTAATGTCTGACCCCATTGCAGCATAAATTCTGGGCCCCAAAATGTTCCAACCTCTAGATTTATTCTCTATCTTCTATCCTTCTTAAAAATTTCAAGTTTGGGGGCACCTGGGTGGCTCAGATGGTTAAGCGTCTGCCTTCAGCTCAGGTATGATCCCAGCGTCCTGGGATCGAGCCACGCATCGGCTCCCTGCTCAGCGGGGAGCCTGCTTCTTCTTCTTCCTCTGCCTCTCTCCCTGCTCATGCTCTCTCTCTCTCTCTGTATCTCTGTGTCTCAAATGAATAAATAAAATCTTTAAAAAAAGAAAATTTCAAGTTTTGGGCGCCCGGGTGGCTCAGTTGGTTAAGCGACTGCCTTCAGCTCAGGTCATGATCCTGGAGTCCCGGGATGGAGTCCCACATCAGGCTCCCTGCTCAGCAGGGGGTCTGCTTCTCCCTCTGACCCTCTTCCTGCTCATGCTCTCTGTCTCTCATTCTCTCTCTCTCAAATAAATAAATAAATAAATAATCTTAAAAAAAAATTCAAGTTTTCTTGGGGTGCCTGGGTGTCTCAGATGGTTAAGCATCTGCCTTTGACTCAGGTCATGATCCCAGGGTCCTGGGATTGAGCCCCACATCGGGCTCCTGGCTCAGTGAGGAGCCTGCTTCTCCCTCTCTCTCTGCCTCTCTCCCGGCTCATGCTCTCTCTCTCTCTCTCTCTCTGCATCTCTGTGTCTCAAATGAATAAATAAAATCTTTAAAAATAAATTTCAAGTTTTCTTGCTATAGGGCAACATTTTTTCCTAGATGTAAAGTAATAATACATCAACACTATTTATTTTTGTAAAAACTATGCAAATATATTGTGTAATGGGGTTATTTAGATATACCAATTTTACATAATATATTTTACATAAAGCTAGAAAAAGATATTTTAAAAGAAATTAAAGCAAACTCACTTGGTTAGAAATTCATCTAATAATTAAGAAAACATTTATTTTTCTATAGATATCAACAGAAGAATTAAAATAATTCTAGTATAGAAGTTTAAAATTAAAAAATAAAAGAAATTTGGAAGGGGGGGAGGTCCCAAATTTACTCCTTATTGCAATAACCTTTTACAGTTTCCCATTTCTTATACAGTCACCTTTTTTCACTTAAAACTAAAATTCAGATAACTTCTATTTTTCCTCATCACTTTCTACTTATTGACATAACATACATTTATTTTATCCTGTTCTTACAAAGTCCCTAGGCTCTCTACAAGGCAAACAATGAACTGAGAAAGATGGGATCTCTCAGCTTTAGTTCACAAGGTCTTTAAATCTTATTTAAACTTTAATCTCCAGTGGCACCAAACCCTTCTTCATCCCTTCCTTCACATTCTTGGTTAAAAGAATAAGCCTTAGAATCTGGCAGAACAAAGAGCTCTTTAGTTATCTGACGGCTGTTCCATACCAATTATGTGGGCAGATTAATTTTTCTCTAGTGTCTAGGAGTCTAACAGTTTGAAGGATTTGACCATGCATTTCTTCCTTCCTTCACATATGCGTAGTTAGAACAACTGCCACTAATGAGTTGGCTTTAAAAATACATATTCATTAGTGTTTTCATGTCTCTAAGTCATTTAGGCAGTTCTGCTGATCTAGACAGGCTCATTTGATCTTGGATGTGCTTGTTTCATAAGCTTGTGGTTAATCTTAGGTTGACCAGAAACTAGTTATTTCAAGTTGGTTTTTTTCTGTATCAGACAATTACTGACATTCATCTGGGACAGCAGATATAATTGAACCATGGTGTTTTCTTCATTCAGGAAGCTAAACCAGCCTTGTTCATATGAAGGTCATCATGTTCCCAAAGAGAAAGTTGAACTGTGCAAAGCCCTTGAAACTTAAACTCAGAACAGGCATAATATTCCTTCTGTCTTTCTCTATTAAAGAGAAACCAGACTAAAGGGAGTGAGAAATAGACCTCATCTTTTGATGGCAACAGCCACAGCATCACATTGCAGATGCATAGTGTTAGGTCAGGGAATAAATGAGAGGATTTTTGCAATCAATTTATCACACAATCTAAACAGGCATTCAAAAAGTCTAATATCAGTGCACACCAAGATTTAATTATCAGAGAGAGAGAAATAGAAACCAGCAAAGGAAATTGAAATAGAAGCCAATGAGATTAAAAAAAGAAAAAAAAAAGAAAAAACAAAAAACAAAAAACCAAAACAGAATAGTTGTGTCCTCAGTGATGAGTGAAAAGTAGGTTTCAAGAAGAGAAAAATGTTCAGCCTTTCAAATGATGCTAATAGATCCAGTAAGACATGGCCTAAGAAGTGATCTTTGAATGCAACAATGTAAAAATCAATACTTGGGCAAAGTGGTCAAAACAAAGCACAGCTAGAGTAAGTTTAAGAGGAATGAGAGGGGCACCTGGGTAGCTCAGCCTGTTAAGCCTCCCACTCTTGATTTCAGCTCAGGTCATTATCTCAGTGTTGTGAGATCAAGCCCCACATACACTCTGCACTCAACTCTGAGTCTGCTTGGGATTTTCTCTCTCCCTCTGTCCCTACCCCACCCCTCTCTCTCTCAAAGAAAATCAATAAATAAAATCTTTAAAAAAAAAGAAAGAAAGAAGAAGAATGAGAGCTGAAGCATCAGATCGCACAGCTTAGGGTTTCAGTCCTACAAGAATGCCTATCTCCCCATCTTCAGATGTTGATCACAAGTCCAGGTCCTCACCAGTGCTTCTGACCTACTGGCTATAGATCAAAGGTTCCCAAAACCCCCTCTCCTTGGGTTTGATTGATTTTCTAGAGCAGCTCATAGAACTCAGAGAAACATTTTACCTACTAGATGACCACTTTATTTTTTTAAAGATTTTATTTATTTATTGGAGAGAGAGAGAGACAGAGATAGCGAGAGAGAGCAGGAGCAGGGAGGAGAGGGAGAAGCAGGCTTCCCACTGAGCAGGGAGCCAGACACAGGGCTCAATCCCAGGACCCTGGAATTATGACCTGAGCCAAAGGCAGACACTTAACCAACTGAGCCACCCAGGTGCCCCTAGATTACCATTTTATTATAAAAGGATATGACTCAGGAAAAGCCATATGTAAGAGGTGCATGGTACAAGATATAGGGAAAGGGTACAGAGCTCCCATGACTTCTCCAAGACTGTCACCCTCCCTAAATTTCCACCTGTTCACCAATCTGGAAGCTCTCCAAACCCCATCCTTTTGGGTTTTTATGGAGGCTTCATTACATAGGCACAACTGACTAAATCATTGGCAATTGGCAATTGATTGAACTCAATCTCCAACCCCTTTTTCTTCCCTGGTGGTGGGTAAGTGGAGGTGGAACTGAAAGTTCCAACCCTCTCATCACATGGTCGGCTCCACTGCCAACAGCCCCCATCCTCAACCGAGGTCCAAAAGTCACCTCATTAATATAACAAAAGGCACTCTCATAGGCTCAGGGTTTAGGAAATTCCAAGGGATTTAAGAGCTCTGTGCCAGAAATGGGGGAAAAGACCAAATATATATTTCTTATTATAAATCGCATTATCACAGATGTATTTATTACTCAAACCACCACCCACTCAGAAACAACTGGATCTACCCCAGGCAAACCTAAATATAATGCTTGTGTGGAGCAATTGAATCATATTTTTCATCTTTACAGAATGGAAGGCATTTTGTACGGGTACAGATAATGCTTAGTTGAGAACTACATGGTGTCAGAATGCTAATAAATTTCTGATTGCTTCTATTTACTTGAAAATTAAGAAACAACAAGATAATTAGATAAGAATAAGGATACAGAAAGATATTTTGGAAGTTTAATGAAAGTCTATTTCAGTGAACAGGTGAATAAACTAGAGAATAGCGCAAGAATGCTAAGCAGCACTAGTGTTCCACAGAAGGAGGTGAGTACAATGAATTCTAGTGAGTATAATGAAGTGAGAAAGGAGCAAGGAAGTATTATAATAAAACATCAAGGAATCTAATATGAGTAATTAGAGAAATGACCATCGGAGGTGAGTAGAAGCAGTCGAGTGAGACAAGCTCAGTAATTTATATAGATCAATGGAATCCAAGAATCATCAGAGTACTGAGAGTGTGCTGAAAAGTTAAGAGGTGACAGTAAAGAGTGAAGGAGAATGATGCAGGAGTCTCAGTAATTTCCCATGGCAAAGTATGGGAGTGGCTGAGATATGGTGGTGGATCGGTCATGAAGGACAGGAAGTGAAACAGTACACATTAAGGTATTACAGCAATTATCCTCACGGATATTAAAATCACCAGTGGTCATGACAGGAGTAGTGCTACAGAGAAGCAATAAGATAGGCACTAAAATGTTAAAAAACAAGAGCGATTAACATAACAAAATAAAATTAAAAAAAAAAACCAACAACAACAAGAGTGACTCATCAGTAGAGGATGGCACCAAGGGAAGACTGTGTAGACAGTACCTGATATCAAGAGAATTAGATCTGAGTGTTAGGAAGGTGGTAAGGATAGAAATGACAATGAGGAACAAGGAGGACATGAATCAGTCATCTAGCCACCATGTGACAGGTTAACAGCAGAAGCAGAGTCTTCACAGGAGAAACAAGTTTCAGTTTGGGTAACAAAGTGAAGGAACAATTGGGGAAGATAAGGTTTTACTGAGGGTGGACTGTGAATTGCAGGGGTTCAGAATATTTTAGTATTTGGAAAGGAATGAGAGATGGGGCAGACTAGGAGATGTAAAAAGTGTTTGGAAATGAGACTCTAAGAAATAGGTGACCTGAGAATTTGGGGCTTCTTTTTTTTTTTTTTTTTTTATGTAAACAAGGATAGCAGGCATAATAGGATTAGTTCTAAAAGCTCAAAGAATATATATACAATGGAATATAGCCTTAAAAAGAATGACGTTTTGCCATTTGCTACGATGTGATGGAGCTAGAATGTATAATGCTAAGTGAAATAAGTCAGGCAGAGAAAGACAAATACCATATGATTTTACTCCTATGTGGAATTAAGAAACAAAATGATCATGGGGGAAAAAAGAGAGAGGCAAACCAAGAAACAGACTCTTACCTATAGAGAACAAACTGAGGGTTCCTGGAGGGGCAATGAGTTGGGAGATGGGTTAAATGGTTATTAAGGAGGGTGCTCATTGTGATGAGCATTGGGTGTTGTATGTAAGTGATGAATCACTAAATTCTACACCTGAAACTAATATTATACTGTATGTTAACTGACTGGAATTTAAATAAAAACTTGAGAAAGAAAAAAAATTTAAAAAAAAAAAGAGTGGGGAGGAATAGTTTTTACTACTACAACCACATGATTTCTACAAATCATATAATAGAGAAATGGTACAAAATGAAATGTGAAATTAATTATCCTAACCACTCATAGGTAACCACTAAGAACAGCTTCTTGTGTATCTATTCAGGAATTTCTATGTACATGTGAAATATTTCAAGTTAGATGATTAGCTATAATCCATGTATATATAAATGCATGTCTTCAAGTATGTTCATACAGAAAAAAAACCTCACTGTTTTCTGTTCTTTGTACCTTTCATCTCAAAATTTTGTCTTGGCAATCTTTTTTTTTTTTTTTTTTTTTTTTAAGATTTTATTTATTTATTTGACAGAGAGAGACAGCGAGAGAGGGAACACAAGCAGGGGGAGTGGGAGTGGGAGAAGCAGGCTTCCCGCCTAGAGGGGAGCCTGATTCAGGGCTCCATATCAGGACCCTGGGATCATGACCTGAGCCGAAGGCAGACGCTTAATGACTGAGCCACCCAGGCGCCCCGGCAATCTTTCTTTAATAAGCATATACAGACATATTTTTAATTGATTTATTATATACCTTTATATTAATTCATTTAACCTATTTTTCTACGAGTGAATGTTTAGGCTGTTTACAGTTTTCTTGGACTTGTAAATAAAAAATATTGGTACTTACTCCATTTTACAATGTGTATAGTGCAGCATATACTATGAAAACCTCAAAGCCAACTTATTGTATACAATTATATTTTCATTTTAAATTTCGGTGCTTATTTCTAAGTTTCTCCCCTCAAAAGCTATGAAAACATGCTTTAGCAATACATGATATATGCTATGCAGTATAAATGTTATCAAATTTCTTAAACTTTGCCAGTTTTCTGTTTGAAATAGACATATGTACTGCTTTAATCCAAAGGCTTCCAATGTTAAAGGTGGGAATTTGGACAACCATACTGCTCCCCACCCACACACACATTTCAAGATAAGTTATTTGGCCACGTGAAAGTGTTTGATATTCCATAAATCACTCCACCTGAAGAGTTTCATACATCTTTTTATAACCTTGCATCTGAGCAGGAAATATCAGTCTTACCACTTGCTGTGAAGGAGAGAAACAATTTATTTGATATTTATTCTCAATATGCCCAAGCCAACTAGGGAAGCAGTTGGAATTTGACTTGGAGTGATTGCAGCCTTTTTTCTCTCCTCTGGGGCATGTAATATACAAGCCTTTGGCATATGTCAAAGAGTGCTTCACCTCTGGCAATCTGACTAAGTCCTTTGAGGGATGCTTATCCTGGAACCCAGCCCTAGATGTCACATCGTTATAAACTCAATTTCCGTCTTCTCAGTTATCCTCTTGACATGTGCTGAAAAATTCGACTTCCTTTTCTTAACATGAAGTGTCTTAGTGAAATATTTCATTTTTTCCAAGTATTTAGGATTTCTGATTTACCTTTCTTATTGCTTTTGACTTAATTTTATTTATTAAAATTGGGGAATTAAAATAAAGCATACCTGATAAAAACATATTTGTTTAACTTAAAAAGCAAGTTAAAAAATTCATCACCTCACATAGTTATGTTTGGTTTTGTTTGTTTGAGAAGAGTGGGTAATACTTAAGATTTACTCTCAACAAATTTCAAGTATACAATACAGTATTATTAGCTATAGCCACCAAACTATGCATCAAAATTTTGTTTTAAAGTCAGTGAAAGGAAAGAATCAGAAAATAAAATTTAAAGGTCCATAAGATAATTTCATACTTTGAAATGTTTCCATCTTAATTTGATTTATATAAACAGATATCATTCTCCAAATGGGTTGATGCAAAGTCAAGGATTCCTCTTTGATTATACAGCCTCCAACTGAATCCCAGATCTCTCCCTTTCTTTCACAAATCATATCCAAGATACACTTAAAGGTATTTCCTTTAATTCTGCCAAAAATCCTTACTTTCCCAATCTCAGATTTCTTCTCTTTTTAAGTTATTGCATAAATATGAACTACAGGATTAGCAGGAGAACCATAGAATCATCCACTTTAGTATTTCAGAATGTTTGAACTTAGAGAAAAGCCTCAGTCAGTAGGAGAGAGGATAGAGAAAAAAAGAAGAAAGACCGAAAAAGGGAGAAGAGAAAAGAGAGTAAGAGAAAGAGACAGAGAAGAGGAAAGAAAGAAAAGAAAGAATTAGAGAGAAAGTAATAGAAAAAAATGTTTTCTCAGTTAAACTAATTAATTCCCTCACATAATGTTGAAAGTTAAAACATTGGGTAACTCTCAGAGAAATTAAATTTCTTACCAAATTGTTGATGCTTTTATATATTTTTATCAATATATAATTTCATTGATGACATCTAATGCCCTATGGCCATAATTCATCAAAATATATTAAATTGAATACTAAAATCCTAGTGATGTGGTTCAGAACAGATCTCCCCAAAATGTACCACTTTGGCAAGTGGACTATTTTGAGCTGACAGCAGTCAAGACTCTGCAGGCTCTAGAGAAAATTTGTCCCTCTCTCAACTACCTAGAGCAATCTAAATTGGTTGTCTTTCCTAGAATAAGAGTTATTACCCAAGATAAATTTTATCTGAGTGACCCATCTGTATGACAGGACAAACATCTAATTACCAAACATCTGCTCAACTTATTGCCCCATAAATTACCCTCCTCATTTTTGAAGCCCCAGGTCCCAATCTCATTCCTTAGCTCAGGATGGCATATATATACTTAATTGTACCTTTGTGTCTTTTAGCGTCTCATGTATGTGGAGTTCCTGGATGTACAGAATTGAGTTTGATTTTCTCCTGTTAATCTGTCTTAGGGCAATTTAATTTTTTAGATCAGCTGGAAGAAATTTGAAGGACAGAGGAAAATTTTTACTCCCCAACATTGGCAATGCCCGTAGTTATTTGGATGGCTACCTTATTCCTTTTACTGAAATGCAAGCTCCTTCAACATATCCTTTTTCACTATCCAAAATAGTATCGTCCATGTCATATGTGATGTGGTGGTTTAACTCAGTAAATACCAGTTGAATAAAGGTGTAAAGTTACTAAGTAATTATAGCACTGAGCCATAATTATTCTCAAAAATTGGAAAGATAGTAAAATGGGGAACACATATTCACATAAATGAGCCTTAGCTCATACATAGTTATGCACAAGAAATTAATTATAACACTTCTAGGTACAGGCACTGCAGAGGAAGAAGGTACAGAGCATGTCTTAGTACTTGGAATAAGATCAAACAAGGTAAAATTATATTTCTGTTTAAAATTCTGTTCCATTAAAATTCTTCCGATTAGTCCTGTTATGAAAGCACGTTTTTTCTTTTTGTTGTAATTTTAGTAACGAGTTATAGCTAAGTGACCAAGGCTGGTAACAGTTTCAGAAAAGACTAGAAAAATAAAGATGTAAACCTGAAAACCTCTGACTTATAAACCAAGAAATTTAAGCCAAAAGAAAAAAAATTAATGTGGTTCCTCACAACGAAGAAAACTTTTTTTTTTTTTTTTTAAGAAGCAAGTAATGTTCAGGCAGCTATTGTATATGGACTTAAGGAATAGAAGGGAAATTTAAAAATTGTGGAGCTGAGAAGAGGGGAACATTTAGAGTTTAAGTAAGCAAAACAATATTAACATTGAGATTAACACTTGTTAGAAGTTACAGACCAGAAAAACAAAGAAGTATGAATCTAAGAGTGGGAAGATACCAAGCCTAGAGCACCGTATGTTTCTGGAGAAGTTTTTTCTTCCTAAATATATTCTTTTTGAACAAAATCAGCTTCATTTCATTGCTTAAATAAAAAGATACAAACTGGGGCGCCTGGGTGGCTCAGTTGGTTAAGCGACTGCCTTCGGCTCAGGTCATGATCCTGGAGTCCCTGGATCGAGTCCCCCATCGAGCTCTCTGCTCGGCAGGGAGCTTGCTTCTCCCTCTGACCCTCCCCCCTCTCATGTGCTCTCTCTCTCTCTCTCATTCTCTCTGTCTCAAATAAATAAATAAAATCTTTAAAAAAAAAGATACAAACTGTTACTATTAGAAATTTCAGAGAGGGAGACATAATATATGCTTAATGTTTTTAATAACATGATCAAAGTAATTAAGTATTTCAGAAAGTCCTATTTCTTTGGATCCACCACTCTTGAAACTTTTTAATTGTGGAGAGCAACGAAGACAGAAATAACTTAGACATAATTGCTTTACATACTGAAGCTCTGGACATTGCTGCAACAAACACTACACATCATTGTAAATACTGGACATACTCTGACAATTAAAAATTCAATTTTATAAGATAGAAAGCATGCTACATATTTTTTGATGTGTAACAAATTATCCCCATATTTAGCATTATAAAAAAGTCCAAGTATTTACTATATCTCACAGTTTCTGCGCGTCAGTCTTGGCCGGGGCTTAATGTATCTGAAGGCTTGCCTGGGGCTGGAGGAGACCCTTACAAGATGACTCATACACATGGCTGTTTGTAGATATCAGTTCCTTGCTCAGGGTTGTCTGAAAGCTCAAGGCTTTGTCACATGGACCTCTCCAAAGGACGGCTCATAGTTGTTGATGTCTCTAAGGAGGATGATGAGTCTGGATCTGGGAGTATTGGAAGAAGCTGGAAACTGAAATCTTTTGCCTCTCCTGATGTGAAAAACAGTGGCTGAGGTGACACTGGCAGAACCAGGAAGCCAATAGGAAGAACCATGTCTCTTTTTCTTATTCCTGCCTTCCAGTATTGCTTTTGCATCATTTACTGGAAGAAGCTAACAGGAAGTCAGCAAACAAAGAAGAAATGTAGATTTAACCCCAACCTCACAGTCTACTCCTATGCCACGTCACCATCCACACATATGTTCTACACATATGTGAACTTCCATACAATGCAAACATTTCTTACAAGTAAAAAGATTTTCACTTTCTTCCCCAAAGGAAGAGAATTCCCACATTTCAATCATCATGTTATTCACATTTGTTTGATGTTAATTACTCCTCAAATTGGATGTCAATTCCTTAACCTAGTGATTAATTGTAAAAAACAAACAGGGGCATCTGGGTGGCTCAGGCATTAAGCGTCTGCCTTCGGCTCGGATCATGATCCCAGGGTCCTGGGATGGAGCCCCACATCGGACTCTCTGCTCCGCGGGAAGCCTGCTTCTCCCCCTCCCACTCCCCCTGCTTGTGTCCCCTCCCTCTCTGTTTCACTGTCAAAATAAATAAATAAAACCTTAAAAAACAAACAAACAAACAACAACAACAAAAAACCTTTGAAAACAATACAGGAATAGAAGGAGAAAAATAAAAGAAATTCACACACACATACATTTAACTAGTAGGGAAAACAATATGCATAAGTGTCACAATTCTGTAACTACCCTTGTATATCTATTACTTTATTGTTTCACTTCCCATTTTATTCCATGTTCCTTTTTCCTTAGCCACAGCCTCTGTGGTTAGGGATTTCTACTTGTTTGGATGACCCAAAATTATGCAATTATGCTCCTAAAGAACTGAAGTCCTCAGCAGTTCTTTTTTTCTTTTTTTTTTTTTTTTTTTGGTTGTTGTGGTTTTCCTTTAACAATTACTACTGGACATAAAGAAGTGAAGGTATAGTCCAGAGAATTACCTGTATCCAAAAAAATAAAAAATAAAAAAATTTTAAAAAGGGTCTCCCTATCACCATTGTAGAGTAGAAATTCAATTTCCTTTGTAATCAACACAAACAATATAATATTACTCACATTTGCTTGTGAAAATAAAGGCAAGAGATCTCAATGTAGCCAGGTATTAGTCTGAGTATTCAATTTCATGGAACCACAGATTACTCCCTGGGGAGCTAATACCTCCAGCTTACCAAATTCCAAATTTGTGAAGCTTGAAACATATTTTTTTTTTTTTTTTTTTTTTGAGTGAGTCATAAAGAATAATAGTGAAAGTTGCCAATTCCCCTTTGGTTCCTTGTTTTCTAGACTCGTATTTGATCAGGAAAGAATAACATCATATATTCATCAGTAGTTCAAAGAAAATGCTGCATTCATGTAATAGAACCTGAAACATGCAGGGAATTCAATTTCCTTTTCTTTTCTTTTCAAGATTTTACTTATTTATTTATTTTAGAGAGAGAGGGAAGGGGAGTGAGGGGAGGGGTAGAGGGAGAGGGAGAGAAAGAATCTTAAGCAGACTCCATGCTAAGAACAGAGCGAGACGTGGGGCTCAATATCAGGACCCTGCAATCATGACCTGAGCTGAAATCAAGAATCTGACGCTTAACCAACTGAGCCAACCAGTTGCTTCAATTTCCTTTTCAATAGAAAACTCCAATCTGTCATACGACAGGAAAGGAAACATGGTGTTGGACTGTGAATCCCCTTTGATAGTTCAAGTTAAGTTTCTGGCATTGGACCTGCAATTTTTCTGTTATGAAGATTGAGGAATACTTTAGTAGGCTGACAATTTGTTTACCCTCAGGGACATTATATGCAATTAATCATTAACCACTAGTCAGAGTTCCAATAGATCAAAACATTCTGATCACTATTGTGTCCCTGCTACACATTATGGTAATTGTGACACCTTGTCTATAAGAGTTGAGTAGTACTACCACTAGACCCTCACTACTCCAAGATCATATCATACCTACTAAAATAGGTGAAGCCTTTTGAATGGCAGCATTTTGCATGGTCATTTCCAGCCTGCAGGGGACTGCCACCACAGAGATCTTCAAGTTCTCGGCAGTTCCCTTCACTAATGTATTCATCAATGTCTTAGTGAATGAAGTGTCTTCTAGGCCCTATTAGGGATGTAATGGAGGATAGTATACAGGTCACACATGATAAATGTACTCTACCATTTCTTTCTTCCAAAGAAATTCTTTCTGCCTTTGAATTTCCTATACCATTTCAATCATTGTAAATCCAAGTTTAAATCAATTAAACAAATACTGTTGAAGGCAGTCCCAGGTGCTCGAGCTAACTCATTAAATCTAGAATCCATGGTAAGGCAGCTATATCAATATATTTAGAATCTGGAAACTAAAACCAACTGTTGCTAAGGGAAGAAAGAGCTATTACTAAGGTGGTACAAAACAGAGAGGAGCAAGCACTCTCTCTACCTTCGTGTCTCACGACCTCCCTCTTGCATTTCATTTTGGAACTACTCAATGAGAAGTCAGTTAACCAAGAAAAAATGAAGTTTGTGGTACCTCACTTCCTGCATCACAGAAGGTATAAAAGTGAGGAGATGGAAATCAGAGGGAATAGCTTAACTGATGGTGCCACTCCTTAAAATAACTTTAAAAGGTTACATACGCTTTTCACATTATTAAACTGACATTTGAAAATTTCATCATGGATTTAAATCTATTTAGTTTTGTGTTAACATGAGTTAGAAATCTTAAACATTTTATCAGATGAAATAAGATAAGGATTCAACCATAACAAGCTAACTAAGCCACAATATAATTTATGAACATCAATTTGAACTATATTTTTGCGTGTCTCACAATGGATTTGAAATGTTGTCCTATCTAAAAATTTTATCATAAAAATTTTCCTGTATCTGGAAAAAAGTTTTAAATTTTTAAAAATTAAGCTCAGTACCAAAGCTGTAATTTTTGTTTTGAATTCAGAACATCCCAACATGTGCCAATAAATATGAATAAGAACATGAATATAATGAGAGGGAAAACCAAAAATACTATAGAATTAAAGTGGTTTCATTAATTAATTAAGGATGCTTCCTAATGCAAATGTCAAACTTTGAAATACCCATTTATTTGGTTCTTGGGATATTTTTATATTCTGGGGCACTGTACCACAGTGAGATTTGGGATGAATGAGGAGATTGACTACTGTGTAAGATCCTATTAGTGTCTCCTATAACAGGATGATACAGGAGTTTTTATGTGAATAATAAACCTCCATGTAAAAGAAGAATATCTGCTTATCCTGTTTTCAGGCTTGGGCATGAGTCTTCTTTGGCCAGTGAAACCTAAGTAAAGGTGACATTTGACAAGACCACACAGAAACATTGAGAGCCATCGTGTATTTCCAATAGCTTATTTAGTTCTTCCTCCCCCCTCCAGGCCATGTCCCAAATAAGTGCTTCTCTTTTAGCCTGGATCCAAGAAAGAAGACACCTTAAGAATCTTTAAAGTTGACTTTTAGCCTAGAGCTCAGATGTAGCCAATCAACAGCCAATGTGCAATGTGAGCACAAATAATTTTTTGTGGTAAGCCACTAAAATTTAAGAGTTGTGGGGGGTTTTTGTTGTTGTTTTTTGGGGTGTTTTAGTTTTGAGGTGTTTTGTTTTGTTTTGTTTTGTTGTTGCTATACCATAAGTTAGCAAAAATTGACTAGCATTTCTGTTTTATAGTAGGAGCCAAGATACTTTTAACTCAGAAAAATTCTAAGGCAGTTTTGGGGAAAAGCATATATGGTAATTGAGGATGTGGAAATTAATTTTCTCAAGGCTAGCTGGCTGCAGTTAGCCCTTGGAAAGACCTTATGGACTTCCAGGAATATATATCTTATTTTGACAATTACTTAATTATACAACATGAACTAAAAAATAGCATGAATTCCTCATGTTTACATATTGCTCTGTAAAACAAAACTACATCTCCTTCATAACCTCACTAACAAATAAAACTTATTTTGCAGACAAGATATGTTTTATTATATTTCTTAAAAAACAAATAAAACAAAACAAAACAAATAAAACAAGAAAGCAAACACAGTATAGCTTTGTAGTAATAAATTATCAACCAATAACAGACTCTTAAAACTTCAGGTTTTGGAGGCTCCTGGGTGACTCAGTCATTGGGCTTCTGCCTTCGGCTCCAGGTCGTGATCCCAGGGTCCTGGGATCGAGCCCTGCATCGGGCTCCCTGCTCGGCAGGGAGCCTGCTTCTCCCTCTCGCACTCTCCCTGCTTGTGTTCCCTATCTCGCTGTGTCTCTCTCTGTTGGATAAATAAATAAAATCTTAAAAAAAAAAAAAAAAAACTTCAGGTTTTGATAGAAGTAAGAATGTCTCAATAATAAAGACCACTGCATTCTAGAAGTTGAGAAAAGTTATGTGATTGAGAAATTGGTACTCCAAAGAAAAAGATCTTTTTCACATTTTTGTCCAGGAAAAATTCCAAGACCTGCTACAGGAATGATACACTTTATATGCTATTATTTAATTCTTTATTGTGAAGCTGCATTTCACACTATGGAAAATATTAAAAATATTCCATAAGCTTCATTTCCATTGCTTATTTATTCTGTTAAAATCTAGTATTCTGTATTGAGTGTAAGCTTTTTCCAATATAACATTTTCTTCCCAGCCCGCCCCAATGGCACTTGAACCAGGTGTTCATTTGACCTTTTTCTGTATTTTCTTTAACTTAGTGATTCCTCTCCTTTCGCTTTCTTTTGGGGGGTGTTTGTGATACATATTGAAGTGAAAAGATTTTGAAACAGCTTTGAGTCACTTTCTAAAAACATATTTATCTTTCATATTGCAGTTGTTGCCATGAAACCATGACTAGAGACCATTTCTTCCAGTACTGATGCCACTCTCTGAGTTGGTTTTATAGCTGAGAAAAGGTACAAATTATGTAAGGCCAGTACAACATTGCTAGAACTCTCACAGGGACTCTTAAGACTAGGGTTCGGGTTCCGGTTCCGGTTCGGGTTGCAAAATTATATGTACTCCAGAAGATCTCTAATGCTGCGCAGATATTATTTTTACTACGTTCTTATGGCATTTTCGTTATCCCAGTTCCTACAATGTACACCATTTTCTAATCATATTATAGATACAGGAATGCAAAGATCATGTCTTATTCATTTTCACATAAAACTGACTTCAATACTTCTCTTATAGAGTGTGACAGATTGTAAAAATGTGAATAGATTCTTCCATCCCTTTATCCATACCCTCTTAAAATTTGATTCTGAAGCTCTTCCCATTAAAATGTAGTCTATTTCACAATTTATTCTGCCCTTTATGATATTTTCCCCCAATAAAATGTGGTAGAAGTGGCCTTGTGCCAGTTATAACCTTAGTCTCAGGAATCTTAGCATGCTTAAATTTGTCCCCACTGCCTTGTTGATAAATATAGGCTAGCCTTTTGAAAGATAAGAAACCACATGAAGTAAAGGCAAACTATCATATCTGAGGCTATCAACATCAAACATCCCTCAGCTACACCAGTCACTAACCATAGATCTATGACTGATCCTAGCTCAGACTCACTGAAAAGAACCACCATCTAATCCCAACCCAAACCATTGACTCACAGAATTGGAAGCTAAATAAATTATTGCTTTTTTAAGCCACCAAGTGTTGGGGTAGTTGATATGCAGCAAAAACTAACAAATACACAGAGCAAAAGAAGTGAAAATGAAATGACATAAGAATTTGCCTTCTCTTGTATATGCCATGCTTAGTGTCCTACAGCTTTTCTTTTAAAATTCTATTTTTTATTTCCTTGTTCTGGTCTCTGGTACATACAACTTGAGTGATTCACTATGTTCCACAGTTAGTAACACAATATCATCATCCATCCATATTTGAACTCCACCTTCTTTTTTTCAAATCTTATTTTCCACTGAAGATTTAAAATTATCTGAGGTACCCAAGAATTCTTGGGAACATTATTCAGTTTCCAATGTGTGTTATGCCTTATATTATTTGTGTCCTGAATTAAATAAAATTATATGATATTTTAAACATAAGCTTGGCTTTGAAAACTTTAAGGAAATATTAACCACCATTTAATACACAAATCTGGGAATATCTTGGATAATGTAAGTGTGTCATGAGTAATTTGATGCTGGACAATTATGATGAAAGTCAATGTTCTTTGTGTTGGGAAAGTCAGTGCCCATGTGTATGAGAATGAATAATCCATAATTTGTTATGAATAAACTTGAAAAAGGGCATAGGGATTTCTTGAGACAATAAGAATACCTTCATGCAAATACATTTTATATGTTTTTTATCATGGTAAAATATATGTAACATAAAACACGTAATTTTAACCATTTTTTTTAGTCTATGGTGCAGTGACAATACATTCGCATTGTTGTGCAACCAGCATCATTTTCTATCTCTGAAATTTTTCATCATCCCAAACTGAAGTTCTGTATCCATTCAACAATAATTCTCTCCTCCCCCAGCCCCTGAAAACCACTTGTTTACCACTCTTTATCTCTATGAATTTTACTATTCCAGATATCTAATATAATTGGAATCATATAATATTTGTCCTTCTGGGTGGGTTTATTTCACTTTGTATAATGTCTTGAGGTTCGTCTGTGTTGTAAATATATCAGAATCTCATTCTTTTTTAAAGCTGAATAGTATTCCATTACATGTGTACAGCACATTTTATCTATTCATTCTTCAAAGGACATTTGGATTGTTTCCACATTTTGATAATTGTGAATAATGCTCCTATGAACAAGAGTATATGACATTTATTCAAGAGTCTGCTTGATTAAATGAGTATATATTCAGAAGTGGAATTGCTGGATTTTTATTAACTTTTATAATATATTGCTAGACATCCATATTGACTATAAAAAGTATTGAGACTAGATTATTGAGAAATCCATCTACCAATACTGTAAAAAGACAGAAGACTGTGTTTGAGGTTGTTATGCTTGTACAGTTTCACACAAAATAAAAGAAAAATTTAAATCAAGCCATTCCCTACTGCCCATACTCCAATCCCCCCCCCCCCCAGGTAGTCACTTGATCATGCTTAGCTGCAGGTTGATTGTGTCTTCCTTTGCAGTCTATATGCCTAGTCAGATTTTTCTGAACCTGCTCAAGAGCCCAAAACTCTCATCATGGCTCAAGAATTTCATCTTCATGCTGAGGAATTAGGAACAATGCACATACTATTAAGCACTACTACTATGAGAACATAAATAAAACCCTAATTGGACTTGTTATCTTGTCTCCCTTCAATTTTTTTTAATATTATAACCTAGCATCAAATATTATCTCACACATAGGGAGCAAATGGAGAAGCTCTGCTATTTTTTTAAAAAGGGGCAGGTGTGTAGTGCAAGTCTCAGGATTTGTTTTATTTTATTTTATTTTTTTTAAAGATTTTATTTATTTATTTCACAGAGAGAGACAGCGAGAGAGGGAACACAAGCAAGGGGAGGTGGGAGAGGGAGAAGCAGGCTTCCCGCTGAGCAGAGAGCCCTATGTGGGGCTCGATCCCAGGACCCTGGGATCATGACCTGAGCCGAAGGCAGACGCTTAACAACTGAGCCACCCAGGCACCCTTCTGGTATAAATAAATAAAATAGAAGATAATATGATTTTGAAGGAAAAAAATCTTGATTCTGAGTTAAGAACATTCTAATAAAGACTAATGACAACTCTTATTGAAAAATTATTTTAGGGGCGCCTGGGTGGCTCAGTCGTTAAGCGTCTGCCTTTGGCTCAGGTCATGGTCTCAGGGTCCTGGGATCGAGCCCTGCATTGGGCTCCCTGCTCTGCGGGAAGCCTGCTTCTCCTTCTCCCACTCCCCCTGCTTGTGTTCCCTCTCTCGCTGTCTCTCTCTCTGTCAAATAAATAAAATATTAAAAAAAAAGAAAAATTATTTTAAAATTCTGGGATGATTATAATTTTTCCAATTTTTGTGGAAAAATGTTACTCAGTATTTGTTTTGGAGTTATGGAGAAGAAATTAATAAGAAAGGAGCTTCAATCATATTCTATAGTAGTAGTAAAATCAAAATTTTATCAGAAAACACAAAACACAGAAAAGAAAGGAGAAAAGGAAGGGGAAGGAACTAATGAAGAAATGAAAGAACAAAGTAACAAATGAATAAAGGGAAAAGGAAAGGAAAGGAGAGGAGAGGAGAGAAGGAAAGGAAAGGAAAGGAAAGGAAAGGAAAGGAAAGGAAAGGAAAGGAAAGGAGAGGAGAGGAAGGGAAAGGAAAGGAAAAGGAAAGGAAAGGAAAGGAAAGGAAAGGAACAGAAAGGAAAGGAAAAGAAAAGAAAGAGGAAAGGAGAGGAAAGGAAAGGAAAAGAAGAAAGGAAAGGAAAGGAAAAAAAGGAAAGGAAAGGAAAGGAAAGAAAGAGGAAAGGAAAGGAAGGGAAGGTGGGAGGCAGGAAAGGAACTGACGGAAGCATACCCACGTGCTCTAGTTTTATTGCTTGATGATAAAATTTCCTTTGTTGGAGTAGAAGAATATAGTACTTTGGCTTACAGACATGTAATTAAACTATTTTAACAGAGTTAATCAAACAAATAGCAAGATACACTTTTGACTGAATCTTTAATTTCACTATAAATCTCTTGAGTTGAGTAATTTTGTCTTTATTTTTTCTAAGTTGTGCCCCCCGATTTTCTTCTTAAGCTACAAAGAACTGCTTCTTTTTTTTTTTAAATTAGAATTGAAAACAGAAATTTTTCATGATATATGTGGATTTCTTTGTTGTTAAATGGGCTCGATATTGAATAAACTCAACTAACCTTGGGGATAATAGTGTTTTGCTCTCAGTAATTCAAGATTAGAGGAACAAATTTAAGTATAATTTTTTTCACACTTCAATTTTTATTTTTTTTTAAAGATTTTATTTATTTATTTGAGAGAGAGAGAGAGAGAGCACATGAGAGGGGGGAGGGTCAGAGGGAGAAGCAGGCTCCCTGCCGAGCAGGGAGCCCGATGCGGGACTCGATCCAGGGACTCCAGGATCATGACCTGAGCCGAAGGCAGTTGCTTAACCAACTGAGCCACCCAGGCGCCCATCACACTTCAATTTTTAAATCAGTAAGTTGATTCAGCTGACTTGCACACAGCATTGTGCTGCATATTTTGATGAATGTATCAAGCATAAAATATAGTGGAAGAAAATCATTGTCAAAGAAAATCCACACACAGATTAAAAACCTAAAAGAAATTGATTTTATACTTCATAAAACTATATAATATAACTATGAAGGCATATTTCATTAAACTGTTATATGAAGATATAAATGTAAAAAGATTAACAAATATGATACAGAATATATTTTTATTATTAGACATTGTACATTTTAGTAAAAAGAGCTATTAGTTTAATAGGTACATATTTAAATATATCTATTAATCTAAAATAGTAATAATTCTCTAATAATAGGAATTTTCTATTGAGAAAAGGAAATACTAACAATATATAAAACTACAAAATTTCCTTAGTTTGAAAAGAGTTAATTATTGACTACATTTTATATCCAAGTTAGATCCTATATATTTTGTCATGCAACATTTTAAAACTATGCTTTTTTTAAAAAAAGAAATGTTACTGAATCCTTAGTAAAATGTCCTAAAATTAAAAAAATAAATAAATAAAACAAAATAAAAATGAACAACTGTGTTTCTTATGCTTTAGTCTTAACAAATTCCAAATCAGTGATGTCATATTTATGAAGTTTTACTTTATATTCAGCATGATAGAAAGGACAGGAGAAGGTTGTCAAGGATAGACAGGATGGCTCTCTGTTTAAGGACTTTGTTGCATTTCAACATCTTATAATTAGACAGGTGTCATGTCCATTCTGAGAACTATCAAAATATACTGCATTTTTTCTTTGTTTTTTTTCTTGTCTCCTCAGTTTGACAGAATTGACTGAAAGGAAAATTGAATAAAGAGACATGTTTGATTTTTTACTTGAGCTACAGCCAAAATAGAAAAGCAAAGTTTAAGTGGTGGACAAGTAGCTGCATAATGGGTAATATTTACCAGATAACAAAACTCTAGTTTCATGATGGTCCTGCCTGGGACACAGGAAAGTCTTGATCCTGAGTCTAGCTACCATCTATACATAGATTAATGCTTATGTAACTCAGTTTGATTCTAAATCATATTAGCTTAAGTAGATACTGACATAGAACAATCTTTGTAGAGTCAACATGTATATAGTAGAAGTAAATGGTATAAATATACATATGAGAATTTAATGAAAGGCATTTGTATTTTTCTGTCTTCAGAATCTTTAAATCTTTTTTTTTAAGATTTTACTCACTCATTTGAGAGAGAGAGAGAGTATAAACATGGAAAGAGGCAGAAGCAGACCCCCAGCTGAGCTGGGAGCCTGACATGGGGCTCAATCCCAGGACCTGGAGATCATGACCTGAGCTGAAGGCAGATGCTTAACAATCTGAGCCAACCAGGCACCCCAAAATCTTTAAATCTTTATATCAAACTCATGCTCTGTAGTGAGGTACCCACAATAGAGAAATAGTATGTGTATAATACCTAGAAAAAACAACATATTTTCTTTCTGAGAAGTAGGCATGATCATGAGTCTTTTACAGATAATTTTTTATGAGTAATTTTACCAAGTCATCAAGTAATACAAATAATTTAAAGGAAGCAAGTAGCCAAATATCAAAACTAAAAGAGGCTCTATGTTTTCTTTGTGATGGCAATGATACATAAAAAATAACTTACTATTCTAACTCACTAGCAATAAACCTTCCTGACTTTTGTGTTCCTTTAGGAACAGTTTCATTGTTCTATTTTCTCAGACTAAATAGAGAAGGGAAGCTGTATTTATTCCATAGTGCCTATATCTATCTTTTCCACAATATAATTGCACAGTTTCTATATTGTGAGGCACATGGTATGAAATTTCATATGTTTAATTATTAATACAATAACCAATGAAACTTTTTTGTAAATATTATAAGGCATTACCTGAAGCTTTCACACAGCAAGTAAAGAATTTGAATGGTAAACTACACTGAAGCACTTTTAGTGTTCAAATAATTATTATTTTTAAAGTTTATGCAATGTTTAATGCTTTAAAAATTGACATTAGTTGAAAACCTTTTGAATTGTAAAGTACTAATAATCATTATATCTTTAAATATTTATAGAAAAATACATGTCCTTACTCATTCCTTCTAAAAATATATGCTAAACATTGTACTACTTTTTTTAAGTAAACAGGTGAACAGGACAGGAAAAAAATGGAACCTGGTATTCTAATGAGAGTAAATATGTAAGAAAACACATAATTTCAACTAATGTTAACTGAAATTTTACAGAAAATAAATATAGAAAGTAAACAGTGATGGGAGTAGATGGTGACTGGGAAAACTTTAATGAGATATTCAGAGAACTTTTTTGAGAAAATAAAATCTAAGCTAAAGATAAGTACTGGGATAAGTCCAGCCATGCAGAATTTGAATAACCTAGAAGAAATGGATAATTCACAGAAGCATACAACCTACTAAGAGTAAATCAAGAAGAAATAGAAAGCCAGAACAGACCAATATCAAATAAGGAAATTTAAGTAGTAATAAAAAACTTCCCAAAATAGAAAAGCCCAGGGCCAGATGGCTTCCAGCTGTATTTCACCCAACATTCAAAGAAGAATTAATATTAATCTTTCTTAAGCTCTTCCAAAAAATAGAAGTAAAGGGAATACTTTTAAATTCATCTTATGAAGCCAACATCATCCTGATACCAAAGCCAAACAAGGAACCCTAAGAAAATAAATGGACAGGCTACTATCTTTGGTGACTTTAGCTACAAAAATCCTCAATAAAATACTAACAAACCAATTTTTTAAAAGATTTTATTTATTTATTTGAGAAAGAGACAGAGTGAGAGAGAGAGAGAAAAAACACAAGTGGGGTGAAGGGGAGAAGGAGAAACTGACTTCCCGCAGAGCAGGGAGCTGGATGTGGGGTCTGATCCTGGGATGCCAGGATCATGACTTGAGCCAAAGGCAGACACTCAACCAACTGAGCCACCTAGGCGCCCCACTAACAAACCAAATTTAACAACACATCAAAAAATTATACACTATGACTAAATGGGAGTTATTCCTGATATGCCAGTTTTAACAATTAATGTAACATACATTAAAAGAATGAAAGATAAAAAATGCATAATCATCTCAATAGATGCAAAAAAGCATCAACAAAGTTCAACATCCATTTATGATAAAAACTCTCAATATAGAGATTTAGAAGGAAGTTACTTTAACAACCAAAGACATTTATGAAAAGTTCACAGCTAGTATCATAATCAATGAGGAAAAAATTGAAACCTTTTCCTCTCAGATCTGGTACAAGGCAAGGATGCCCACTCTTGTCATATCTATTCAACATAGTACTAGAAGTACTAGCAAAAACAATCAAACAAAAATAAGAAATAAAAAGCATCCAAATAGGAAAAAAATAAAATAAAATTATCTGTTTATAGATGAAATGATCCTACATAGAGAAATCCTAAACTCTGTAAATAACTGTTAAAACTAACAAACAAATTCAGTAAAGTTGCAGGACACAAAGCCTACATATAAAAATTAGTTGCACATCTTTATACCAACACCAATCTATCTGAAAAGGAAATCAAGAAAATGATTCTATTCATGATAGCATAAGAAAATACTTAGGAATAAATTTAACCAAGGAGAAGGAAGATCTGTACAC
>NW_023270454.1:26154243-26191743 GCF_011800145.1 Mirounga leonina
AAAGAAAGAAAGAAAGAAAGAAAGAAAGAAAGAAAGAAAGAAAGAAAAACACTAAAGAAATTGGACTATACACAAATAAATAGAAAGATATTCTATGTTCATGGATTGGAAGAATTCATACTGTTAAAATGTCCATACTACTCAAAGCAATACACAGATTCAATACAATCCCAATTAAACTGCAATGGCATTTTTCACAAACATGAAAAAAGACAATTCTAAAGTTCGTTGGAACCACAAAAGACCCCACATAGCCAAAATAATCTTGAGAAATAACAAGCGATTGTGATCAAAACAGTATGGTACTGGCATAACAAGTAGACACATATACCAAGGGAACAGAATCAAGAGCCCAGAAATAAACCTAAGCATACAAAATGGGGAAATAATAGTCTCTTCAAGAAATGGTGTTAGGAAAACTGGGTCGCCACATGCAAAGGAATATAATTGGACTCTTATTACCATTCACCATACATAAAATAGATTAAAGACTTAAATGTAAGATATGAAACTATAAAACTCCTAGAAGAAAACATAAGAAAAAATTTCCTCAGCATTGACTTTGACAATAATTTTTGGGATGTGACACCAAAACCTAGAAAAAAAAAGAAAAATAATAAACAAATGGGAGTACATCAAATAGAAAAGCTTCTGCACAGAAAGGAAACAAAAAACAAAATGATGAGGCAATGTACAGATTAGGAGAAAATATTGCAAATCATATATTTGATAAGGGATTAATATCCAAAATATATAAGGAACTTGTATAACCTAACCTCATCATCATCATCATCAGGTTTTTAAATGGGCACAGGACCTGAGTAAAAATTTCTTAAAATAAGACATACAATGGCCAACATGTATATAAAAAGGTGCTCAATACCATTACTCATTGAGAAATGCAAATCAAAACCACAATGAGATACCACTTTACATCTTTTAGGATGCTTATTATCAAAAAGATATAAATAACAAAAGTTGGCAAGGATGTGGAGAAAACACTTGCCTACTACAGATGGAAATGCAAATTGGTATAGCCATTATGGAAAACAATATAGAGGTTCTTCAAAAAATTCAAATAGAACTACCATATGATCTAGCAATCCCACTTCTGGGTAAAAGAAAGTAAATCAGTACCTCAAGGAGATATATGTGGTCCCATATTCACCACAGCATTATTCATAATAGCCAAGATATGGAAACAACCTAAGTGTCTGTTGGCATATGAATGGATAAAAAATAATCATATATATATATAATGAAATATTATTCAGCCTTAAAAATGAAGGTGCTCCTGCCACTTGTGACAACATGGAGGAGTCTGGAAGACATTATGCTAAAACATTAAGACAGAGAAAAACACTGTATGATCTCACTTACATAAGGGATCTCAAAAACTTGAATTCATAGAAGCAGATAATAGAGCAATGGTTCCCAGGGGTAAAGGGGTGGGGGAAATGGAGAGATATTGATCAAGGGTAGAAAGTTGCAATTATGTGAAGAGATCTAAAGTACAGCATGGTGACTACAGGTAATAATTCTGTATGCACACAGGAAATTTGCTAAGAGAGTAAATTTCAGGTATTCTCACCATACAGACAGAGATAACAATGTGAAGAGATGAATAAATTAATTAGCTTGACTGAGTAATCATTTCACTATGTATTGTGTATTAAAACTTTATGCTGTATACTTAATATATAGTTTTTATTAATAAAATAAATTAAAATTAAAAAAAAAACTATTGGTCAGCCCTTGGAAAAGGAATGATCTGATTCCAAAATATACATTATGTCCCCACAGCTCATCTATTCTCAGTTCTGATACTGATCCGCATGTGTTCATGTGCTCAATCTTTGAGTGCTTTTGAGTGGCTGATCTGTGCCATACTTTTTGTTAAGTTCAGGGATTCACAATACGGTCCAAAGAAATAAACATTTCAACAAATCACTTAATGCAACATATAGCAAGTTATATAATATATATGTATAGATAGATTGATAAAGTATATGTTCTATCCCCATAGAGTAGCCATCACCATATCAAAAAAATATGCAAAAACCAAAACTCACTATCTTTTCTCCCCATTTTCTCCTCACAAACTAGCCAATTGATTCTTTTTTCCAAATTCTTTATTATATTTAATATTCCCAATCTCTAAGTAAGAACCACAAAAATCCTTTGATGATTTAAATTCATTTATCTCATACATAGACCTACAAATGCCTCTATTGGCATTTTACTTCTATGGCATACTTAATATACTTGACACCTGAAGGGGCTTATTTTTTAACATACACCTTTTATAGGCAGAAAAATTATTATTCTAAAATAAAACAGATAATAATGATGACCAGGAAAAAAAGTGAAAATTTTGTATTGAATCTCATATATCTAACCATGTTATGTGAAAATATACAAATCAATAAGTAAATATCACAGAAATAAAAGCACTCAAATTCTGTTTCTTCATTTTAAAAATCACTGTACCTTCTTGGCTTATTTCCAACTTGTTGCTTTTCATTAAAGAAATATCTAATACCATAGGTCTTGAAACATAAACTCTACCTGCAATGAGTTCAAAGATGCTAAGTTCTCATGAACCGAGTCTTGAACTAAGGTAACTGAGGCATGTGTAAGGGGAGCTGATTTCATAACTCGGAGTTCTTTTTTTTTTTTTTTTAAAGATTTTATTTATTTATTTGAGACAGAGAGAATGAGAGAGACAGAGAGCACATGAGAGGGGGGAGGGTCAGAGGGAGAAGCAGGCTCCCTGCTGAGCAGGGAGCCCGATGCGGGACTTGATCCCGGGACTCCGGGATCATGACCTGAGCCAAAGGCAGTCGCTTAACCAACTGAGCCACCCAGGCGCCCCTCGGAGTTCTTTTTATTAGCATCTCTGCAGGCACAATGTTCATTAAAGGAAATGTAATTAAAATGTGCTAAGTTAAAACTGGCATATATATGATTGAAACTCTTCAGTAACAATGTCAATTGTTAAGCATGTAGATCAAAAAGGAGATTTTTTTTTTTTTTAGGAATCTTATCACTGACATTAGAAGTAGAAAAAAATGTTATTCAGTTTTATTTTTTGTTTTCAAATCCTCTACAAACAGTACACCTTCCCATAGCCTCCGACCAGGCCTGAACATCGTTTGGCCCTTGGTTGGCCACCCCCTTATCAGTATTTTATCTGTACAGAAACCAGGTGCTCATGCTTTTACATTAGAATTATTAAAATTGATTTTTTCCCCAGTATTTTCTGGTGATTGTTATTCAGCCTGAATATTGCTCTAAGATTATTCTTCCTAAAATAACATCAACATCAATGTCCTTATCCAGCATTAAAGTAATGATCAGCCATACTGACTCCCTATTTTCTTCTACATTAGGCCTAAACAAGTTTATCTTTCCACTAAAAACTAACAGCATCTGTTCACCTTCTGCCTCTGCTCTTTTCTATATAAATCCTTGTTTTGTCCACTCTTCTTCTTCATTTTTCCTACCTGTGTATGCCATGCTAATTCTCATAGCCTGCTTCTCCTTTCCAGGACACAATTCTCAGTCCTGATAAATCCCATACTTTAGGGTAAGCTAAATTATTTTCTCCACTAAAATTTCTCTGACTATACCAATCCATAATAATCTAACTTTACCTTGCACCACTACAATCAACTTATATTTTATTTTTATTCTAAATTATAACTACTGAAAAAGTATGTATATATTAAGTACAGAAGGAGACATGAGGACATACAAAAATAATTCTTAGAATTCTAATCATTTCTGAGCTGGATAGGGATCAAACCATTCCGAACACCTACGAACTCAACAGGAGATCGAAGAAAAGAATAGCAGCAACTCTCTGAACAGAAAAGCGACCACTTTCTGGAAGGTAGGACGTGCGGAGAAGTGAATCTGAGGCGATATTTGGGAGGATAGACGGCGGGGGAGGGGCCTCCGTCGGCCGCTTCTGGCAAATGATAGAACCACAGAGCACAAAATCAGAACTTTTAGAAGTTGGCTCCGCTGAGGGACGTCACTCCGGTGGCTAAGCAGGGGGTGGAACCCTCGGGGACAGTGTGGTCTCAGGACCCTCGGGGTCACAGAAAGACCGGGGGTGCCTGAGTGCGGCAGAGCTCCCAGGTATCGGAGCAGGGAAGCCCGCTGCAGAGTCGGAGCTGAGGCACGGGCTCTCAGCTCGGGGTTGCCATAAACCATGATCCGCGGCACAGTCGGGCCACTGCTCCTCCAGCAGGGACCCAACAAGCGGCAGATCTGGGGAGACTCCCCTTCCTCCCCTGGGAGGAGCATTGCGGGAGCACACCGCAGGGATCTGCTGGGTTTGGAGACTCCACACAGGGTCAGTGCCAGAGATAGAAATGCTTGGTCATAGGCTGGGTGAGCACAGAGTGCAGCAGGAGACCGGGGAGATGGGAGTGACTGACTACTTTTCTCTGGGGGCTCACTGAGGAGCGGGGCCCCGAGTTCTCAGCTCCTCCAGGGCAGAGACTGGGAGGCCGCCATTTCACTCTTTTCCTCTAAAGCTGTACCAAAAGCTTACAGGGAACAAAAGCTCCCGAGAGCAAACCCGAGCAGATTACTTAGCCCAGACGGGGCAAGGGCGGGGCAATTCCACCTCCCGGCAAAGACATTTGGAAGCCACGGCAACAGGCCCCTCCCCAGAAGATCAGCGAGAACAGCCAGCCAAGACCAAGTTCACCGATCAATGAGAACGGCAGAACTCCAGCACTAGGGGAATACTGCACATAGAATTCATGGCTTTTTTACCATGATTCATTAGTCTTTCAAAGTAAATTTTTTTAACTGTCTTTTTTTTGTTGTTTTTTAGAGTTTTTCTCTATCCCTTTTTCAACCATCTTATCAATCCCTTTTTTAAAAAAATCTTTTTTATTTTTCATTTTTAGAGTCATATTCTATCCCTTCATAGTAGTTACCCTTATTTTTGGTATATATATATAAGTTGTTCTCTCTTTAAAATTTTGGGATACAGTTTCTTCTAACAGATCAAAATATACCCTAAATCTCTAGTGTATGGCTTTGCTCTAGTCTCCTGACTGATCACATTCTCTCCCATTCTTTTTTTAAATCCTCTTCTTTCTTTTTTCAACAAACTTCTTATCTTATCAATTCCTTTTATAAAATCTTTTATAATTTTCATCTTTACAGTCATATTCCATCCCTTCATTGTATGAACCCTTATTTTTGTACAAATATAAGTTTTTCTTTCTTTAAAATGTTGGGAGGCACTTTCTTCTAACAGACCAAAATATGCCCAAAATCTAGTGTGTGGCATGGATCTATGCACCAGCCTGATCATATTTGATCATATTCTGTTTTCTTTGTTTTGTTTTTGTTTGTTTTTATCTTTTTCTTTTTCTTTTTTTTTTTTTTTCTTTTTTCTTTTTTCTTTCTTTTCCCCTGGTTTCAGGGCTTTTCTGATTTGTTTAGTGTATATTTTCTGGGGACGTTGTTACCCTGTTAACATTTTGTTCTCTCATTCATCTATTCTCCTCTGGACAAAATGACAAGATGGAAAATATCACCTCAACAAAAAGAACAAGAGGCAGTACTGACTGCCAGGGCCCTACTCAATATGGACATTAGTACAATGTTGGAACTAGAGTTCAGAATTATGATTTTAAAGATACTAGCTGTGCTTGAAAAAAAGCATGGAATATATTAGAGAAACCCTTTCTGGAGAAATAAAAGAACTAAAATCTAACCAAGTTGAAATCAAAAAGGCTATTAATAAAGAATAAAGAAGCTTAGAAAAAGAGAGATAAAAAACTACTGGATCACGAGGAAAGAATTCGAGAGATAAGTGGTACCATAACTCGAAACAATATTAGAATAATTGGGATCCCAGAAGAAGAAAGAGAGAGAGGGGCGGAAGGTATATTGGAGCAAATTATAGCAGAGAACTTCCCTAATTTGGGGAAGGAAACAGGAATCAAAATCCAGGAGGCACAGAGAACCCTCCTCAAAATCAGTAAAAATAGGTCAACACCCCGACATCTAATAGTAAAACTTACGAGTCTCAGAGACAAAGAGAAAATCCTGAAAGCAGCTCGGGACGAGAGGTCTGTAACCTACAACGGTAGAAACATTAGATTGGCAACAGACCTATCCACAGAAACCTGGCAGGCCAGAAAGGACTGGCATGATATCTTCAGAGCACTAAATGAGAAAAATATGCAGCCCAGAATACGATATCCAGCTAGGCTGTCACTGAAAATAGAAGGAGAGATAAAAAGCTTCCAGGACAAACAAAAACTAACATGAAACCAGCCCTACAAGAAATATTGAAAGGGGTCCTCTAAGCAAAGAGAGAGCCTAAAAGCAACATAGACCAGAAAGGCACATAGACAATATACAGTAACAGTCACCATACAGTCAATACAATGGCACTAAATTCATATCTATCAATAGTTACCCTGAATGTAAATGAGCTAAATGCCCCAATCAAAAGACACAGGCTATCAAATTGGATAAAAAAACAAGACCCATCGATATGCTGTCTGCAAGAGAGTCATTTTAGACCCAAAGACTCCCCCAGATTGAAAGTGAGGGGGTGGAAATCCATTTACCATGCTAATGAATACCAAAAGAAAGCTGGGGTGGCAATCCTTATATCCGACCTATTAGATTTTAAACCAAAGACTGTAATAAGAGATGAGGAAGGACACTATATCCTACTTAAAGGGTCTATCCAACAAGAATATCTAACAACTGTAAATATCTATGCCCCTAACATGGGAGCAGCCAATTATATAAGCCAATTAATAACAAAAACAAAGAAACACATCGACAAAAATACAATAATAGTAGGAGACTTTAACACCCCCTTCACTGAAATGGACAGATCATCTAAGCAAAAGATCAACAAGGAAATAAAGACTTTATATGACACACTCGGCCAAATGGACTTCACAAATATATTCAGAACATTCCATCCCAAAGCAACAGAATACACATTCGGAACATTCTCCAGAATAGATCACATCCTAGGTCACAAATCAGGTCTCAACTGGCACCAAAAGATTGGGATCATTCTCTGCATATTTTCAGACCACAGTGCTTTGAAACTAAAATTCAATCACAAAAGGAAAGTCGGAAAGAACTCAAATACATGGAGGCTAAAGAGCATCCTATTAACAAATGAATGGGTTAACCAGGAAATTAAAGAATTAAAAAAATTCATGGAAACCAATGAAAATGAAAACACAACTGTTCAAAATCTTTGGGATGCAGCAAAGGCAGTCCTAAGAGGAAAGTGTATAGTAATCAAGCCTTTCTCAAGAAATAAGAAAAATCTCAAATACACAACCTAACTCTACACCTAAAGGAGCTGGAGAAAGAACAGCATATAAAGCCTAAACCCAGGAGGAGAAGAGAAATAATAAAGATCAGAGCAAAAATCAATGAAATAGAAACCAAAAGAACAGTAGAACAGATCAATGAAACTAGGAGCTGCTTCTTTGAAAGAATTAATAAGATTGATAAACCCCTGGCCAGACTTATCAAAAAGAGAAGAGAAATGACCCAAATCAACAAAATCATGAATGAAAGAGGAGAGATCACAACCAACACCAAAGAAATACAAACAATTATAAGAACATATTATGAGCAACTCTATGCCAGCAAATTAGATAACCTGGAAGAGATGGATGCATTCCTAGAGATGTATCAACTACCAAAACTGAACCAGGATGAAATAGAAAACCTGAACAGACCTATAATCACTAAGGAAATTGAAGCAGTCATCAAAAATCTCCCAAAACACAAAAGCCCAGGACCAGATGGCTTCCCAGGGGAATTCTACCAAACACTTCAAGAAGAATTAATACCTATTCTTCTGAAACTGTTCCAAAAAATAGAAACGGAAGGAAAACTTCCAAACTCGTTTTATGAGGTCACCATTACCTTGATCCCAAAACCAGACAAAGACCCCATCAAAAAGGAGAATTACAGACCAATATCCTTGATGAACATGGATGCAAAAATTCTCACCAAAATACTAGCCAATAGGATACACCAGTACATTAAAAGGATTATTCACCACAACCAAGTGGGATTTAACCCTGGGCTGCAAGGTTGGCCCAACATCTGCAAATCAATCAATGTGATACAATACATTAATAAAAGAAAGAACAAGAACCATATGATTCTCTCAATAGATGCAAAAAAAAGCATTTGACAAAGTAGAGCATCCTTTCTTTTTTTTTTTAATTATAAAGACATTGAATATTTTTCAAATATTTATTAATCATTTGTCTGATTAATAAAATGTTTATTTTTCTATTGAAATTTTAGCCCTTTACTGATTTTTTAAAATGTTTTATTGTTATGTTAATCACCATACATTACATCATTAGTTTTTGATGTAGTGTTCCATGATTCATTGTTTGTGTATAACACCCAGTGCTCCATGCAGAACATTCCCTCTTTAATACCCATCACCAGGCTAACCCATCCTCCCAACCCCCTCCCCTCTAGAAACCTCATTTGTTTTTCAGAGTCCATCATCTCTCATGGTTGTTCTTCCCCTCCGATTTCCGCCCCCTTCATTCTTCCACTCCTGCTATCTATCTTCTTCCTTTTTTTTTTTTTTTTTTTTTTACATATATTGTATCATTGGTTTCAGAGGTACAGATCTGTGATTCAGCAGTCTTGCACAATTGACAGCGCTCACCATAGCACATACCATCCCCAATGTCTATCACCCAGCCACCCCATCCCTCCCACCCCCCACCACTCCAGCAACCCTCAGTTTGTTTCCTGATATGAGGAATTCTTAATCTCAGGAAACAAACAGCATCCTTTCTTGATCAAAACTCTTCAG
This sequence comes from Mirounga leonina, assembly GCF_011800145.1. Classification (NCBI taxonomy): domain Eukaryota; kingdom Metazoa; phylum Chordata; class Mammalia; order Carnivora; family Phocidae; genus Mirounga; species Mirounga leonina. The sequence continues at coordinate 26,163,110 of NW_023270454.1, forward strand.
AGTATAGGGATAGAGGGTACACACCTCAGTAACATAAAAGCCATCTATGGAAAACCCACAGCGAATATCATTCTCAATGGGGAAAAACTGAGACCTTTCCCACTAAGGTCAGGAACACAGCAGGGATGTCCACTATCACCACTGCTATTCAACATAGTATTGGAAGTCCTAGCCACAGCAATCAGACAACAAAAAGAAATCAAAGGCATCCAAATCGGCAAAGAAGTAGTCAAACTCTCACTCTTTGCAGATGATATGATACTTTATGTGGAAAACCCAAAAGACTCCACCCCAAACTACTAGAACTCATACAGGAATTCAGTCAAGTGGCAGGATAGAAAATCAATGCACAGAAGTCAGTGGCATTCCTATACACCAACAACAAGACAGAAGAAAGAGAAATGAAGGAGTCGATCCCATTTACAATTGCACCCAAAACCATAAGATACCTAGGAATAAATCTAACCAAAGAGGCAAAGAGTCTGTACTCACAAAACTATAAAATACTCATGAAAGAAATTGAGGAAGACACAAAGAAATGGAAAAACGTTCCATGCTCATGGATTGGAAGAACAAATATTGTGAAGATGTCAATGCTACCTAGAGCAATCTACACATTTAATGCAATCCCTATCAAAATACCATCCACTTTTTTCAAAGAAATGGAACAAATAATGCTAAAATTTGTATGGAACCAGAAAAGACCCTGAATAGCCAGATGAATGTTGAAAAAGAAAAGCAAAGCTGGTGGCATCACAATTCCGGACTTCAAGATCTATTACAAAGCTGCCATGATCAAGACAGTATGGTACTGCCACAAAAACAGACACATAGATCAATGGAACAGAATAGAGAGCCCAGAAATGGACCCTCAACTCTATGGTCAACTAATCTTCGACAAAGCAGGAAAGAATGTCCAATGGAGAAAAGACAGTCTCTTCAACAAATGGTGTCAGGAAAATTGGACAGCCACATGCAGAAGAATGAAACTGGGCCATTTCCTTACACCACACACAAAAATAGACTCAAAATGGTTGAAAGACCTAAATGTGAGACAGGAGTCCATCAAAATCCTAAAGGAGAACACAGGCAGCAACCTCTTTGACCTCAGCTGCAGCAACGTCTTCCTAGAAACATCGCCAAAGGCAAGGCTAGCAAGGGCAAAAATGAACTTTTTGGACTTCATCAAGATAAAAAGCTTTTGCACAGCAAAAGAAACAGTCAACAAAACCAAAAGACAACCGACAGAATGGGAAAAGATATTTACAAATGACATATCAGATAAAGGACTAGTATCCAAAATCTATAAAGAATTATGAAACAACACCCAGGGAACAAATGATCCAATCAAGCAATGGGCAGAAGACATGAACAGACATTTTTCCAAAGAAGACATCCAAATGGCCAACAGACACATGGAAAAGTGCTCAACATCACTTGGCATCAGGGAAATACAAATCAAAACCTCAATGAGATATCACCTCACACACATCAGAATGACTAAAATTAACAAGTCAGGAAATGACAAATGTTGGCGGGGATGCGGAGAAAGGGGAACCCTCCTACACTGTTGGTGGGAATGCAAGCTGGTGCAGCCACTCTAGAAAACAGTATGGAGGTTCCTCAAAAAGTTGAAAATAAAGCTACCCTACGACCCAGCAATTGCACTACTGGGTATTTACCCCAAAGATACAAATGTGGGGATACGAAGGGGTACGTGCACCCCCATGTTTATAGCAGCAATGTCCACAATAGCCAAACTAGGGAAACAGCCAAGATGTCCATTGACAGATGAATGGATAAAGAAGAAGTGGTATATATATATATATATAATGGAATATTATGCAGCCATCAAAAGGAATGAAATCTTGCCATTTGCAACGATGTGGGCGGAACTGGAGGGTATTATGATGAGTGAAATAAGTCAATCAGAGAAGGACATGTATCATATGATCTCACTGATATGAGGAATTCTTAATCTCAGGAAATGAACTGAGGGTTGCTGGAGTGGTGGGGGGTGGGAGGGATGGGGTGACTGGGTGATAGACATTGGGGATGGTATGTGCTATGGTGAGTGCTGTGAATTGTGTAAGACTGTTGAATCACAGACCTGTACCCCTGAAACAAATGATAGATTATATGTTTTTTTAAAAAAAAGAAGATAGTAGGAAGGGAAAAATGAAGGGGGGGAAATCGGAAGGGGAGACGAACCATGAGAGACTATGGACTTTGAGAAACAAACTGAGGGTTTTAGAGGGGAGGGGGTTTGGGGGAGGGGTTAGCCTGGTGATAGGTATTAAAGAGGGTACGTACTGAATGGAGCAATGGGTATTATACACAAACAATGAATCAAGGAACACTACATCAAAAACTAATGATGTAATGTATGGTGATTAACATAACATAATAATAAAAAAAAGAAATCTAATCAATTCTGAGTAAAGTTTAAAGATTTTTATGAAGGAATCATATTTCAGATCGATTTGCATCAGAAAATACAAGATTTACTACACATCAAGAAAATAATATTAATAGTTTTTAATTTATATTTGAAGCATAAAATTTTAAATTATTTAAATTTTTAAATTTAATTACTTGAAGTATAACTTAAACATGAGATATTATTCTTCAGAAATTTATCACAGTATGTTAATAAAGCAAAAGGGAAAGGTATATACTATATATATATCAATATAAATGTAGTCTTTGTTTCTCAAAAATATCAGTGATAATTTGCTGTAAATCCAATCTTTTTGTAAGGTTACTTTTCTACTATATTAATATCCCTCTAACACAATGAAATTGGTAGTTCAGTTTTCAAATCATTGCATGTCAGGTAGATATCCAAGGTAGACTACAATTTCATGGATTTAAAAGTGTGTTAGTGTTGAAATACATATTTTTCATTAAAGAAAAATATATTTTTTTCTTAACAGGTGATAATACTACATGTTCTATTTTATATCACCCCTTCACATTTGTATAAAATTTATTACTGAATCCCCTATGTAATTTTAAAGCCATTATTTACAATTTTTTTGGTGATAGTAATATAGTAGTCATAGCTTCTTGCTGGGTTTCTGTCGGTTAGATGTTTCCTCTATATGGCAATTTCATCATCTTCAATCTATGTTCCAACTCTCACTGCTTCATTTACATGTGAAATTTAGAGTCACCAGATTGTAAAGTTATGCTATCTACTACTAGCTACCCAAGGATCATTTCTCCATTAATTTCTGAATTTAGACCAAACTTTCCTTTTATATAAATTTCAAAAGCAGGGGTGAAATAAAGGAATATTTTAAGAAAAAAAATCCCTTACTGTTAGGTTCTTATAGCTGGGATTTCTGCTAAAACAATGACAGTGAACATATAGTTCTCTGATTGGCAAAGTCTTCCTTGCTAGCATTAAACTCTAGTATTAAGTAAAATTATGTCTATTCTTTATAGTCAAAATCACTTTTGAAATTATGTTATATTCTTTCAAGGCAAGTAAAATTTCCCAACCATTGGTACCAGTTAGTGTAGCACATTTTCTTTTAAGATTTTATATATTTATTTGAAAGTGAGAGAGAGAGAGAGAGAATGAGTAGGGGGAAGAGCAGAGGAAGAGGGAGAAGCAGGCTCCTGGCTGAGCAGGGAGCCTGATGCGGGGCTTAATCCCAGGACTCTGGGATCATGACTTGAGCCAAAAGCAGAAGGTTAACCGACTGAGCCATCTAGGCACCCCTTGCTAATAAACTTCATTCAAAATAGTCCCAAACCAGGGAGTGAAATAGACCTCTAAGCCATCAAAAAGGATGCCATAAGCTCATACCCTAAAGCTTATACACTCAGAACTAATTTCACCCATGTAGATTGAGTTAATTCTCAACTATGCCACGTAAATGAGGAGTTACTCTACCTCTGACATAGTATGATGGTACCCCAAATCTGAAAAAGCTAGTGTTTTTTTTGTTTTTTTTGTTTTTGGTTTGATTTTATCTTTTTATTTTATTTTTTTCCAAAATGCTCAAGATATTACCTGGAAAGTACAGACTCAGGAAAGAAAAAAAAAAAAAATGACTGCTAAAGAATAATTAACTGGAAGTCATGCCAAAATGTTTACTCCACAAGGTTGGCTATTAATCCTTTCTTCTTCCCATTCAGAAATCAGTGAAGCTATAAAGAAGAATAAGCTGCTGATTAGAACAAGGACTTTGCCATTTTCTTATTCTGAGTGAGGTTATTGCAAGAATAACTCGCTGTCCTTAAAAACAAAAAGAAAACTGTCCCAGATGGAAAATTCTAGAGTAAGCATTTAGTTCAACTTCCTTATTCTTATAAGGGCCAATAGGTTAACTGATTTGCTCAAACTAGAATTTTTGTTTCCCAAATCATAGCTCAGTGCTATTTTATCTTCACCAAAGATTTTTAGCTTTTTGGTGGCTGAGGATCAATGGAAGATCACCTGTTCATGAAACTAAGGACCTTTTCACTGGGACATATATGCATGCTCAGTGCTTTCTATAATTTCAGAATCTGAATTTCTTTTCTCTACAAGATTAGAAATTATTTTTTTAAATTTCCATACCTTTTTATTTTTAACTGATATGTTAAGACATCAAACCAGACCATTGTCTTTTGTTGTTGTTGTTTTCATCCTATAAATTGCTCTTGTAATGATAGATGCCTTTTATTGGTTTTAGTAACAACCTCATGTCAGCTTATCTAAGATTTTTGGAGATTTATGTGAAAGCAATAGCAATAGGCATTGCCTGCATTTGTTTTACTATTTATTTATGTATTGATTTCTGAAGAAGTCTGAAGTAATCCATGCTTGCAATCTAGCCAGAATGTCCATGTGTGACCAGGATTTAAATCATATCTTTAATCATAACCACAGTAGGATAGATTCCAGTCTTGTTCTTTATATACACCCACACATAAGCATACATCACATCAAGCAGACTTTTTCAAAAAATTTCCCAGTTATTACTTGGAAACTGTTAAAGAGTACATGCATATGTTCAGAGATCCATTGGCAAATGAGTTCCATACTACTCTTCATCTCTTACTCAGGTTCCATGTTGCAATGGCTCCTCCCATTGAAGCTGCTTAAAGAAACTTTACCTCTGCCATGAAGAAGGTTTACATTTTTAGAAGTCCAATATTCATGGCAAAAATGCTTAATACTTGAGGTGCCAGAGTGTTGTTGGCAATATACAGATGTAAGCATGATCTTTCCCTAAATATGCCATATGTACTGTTTCCCAGCATAGATCTAGATGCCTTAAGCCTCCCATAGAATTAACTTGTCAATGTCCACGTCAGGTGCTATCCCTCTTCCTTTCAAAATCGCTCTCAAGGAAACAGATCCTTCAGTTAGCAATTCTCAGCTCCCTGTATAGCTTCAGGGGTAGTGCACTGACTCACGTCCATGGAGTTTATCCATCTCTGGGATTTTACTCAAGCCCCAGCCACTTTGGCAGCTCTAAACATCGACTCCTGTATTTTTATCCTCCTTACTCATTTTTAAATCTTAGCGTTCTATTCCCTATCTCTGTGAATTGGCAATTGTCCTCAAAGAAACCAAAACTGGGTAAACATGTAGCTCTCCTCTGAGTGTCTCTCTTCTCGTAGGAATTTTATCCTTGCCAATCCTGGCTGCACTGACCCCTCTCCAGGGTCTTTAAAAGGAGGCTTTATGTAGTTGGTCCAGTCCATAAGCATTTGGGTCTGTTATAGGCTATTCTGTCATAGTCAGATCCTGTAGGCTCTACACTCCCTCCTCCACAACCTGTCTGATTTTTACCAACTGGTCATTTTGTCACACCACTGAAAGCTTTCCAGGTCAAAATTGCTCCTTGACAAAAACATTATCTATGCTGGTTCTTTAGTGTCATTTTTTTTTTTTTTTACCAAATTACATTTAATAAATAATGGAATATGAGTATCAATTTGTGCTTAATTTCTTAGTTAGCCTTTGTTCTTAAGTGATATACCTGGCTAAGCATACTATAATCCCACAACCAAAGGAAAAAAATATATTTTTTCTATGCTACAGTTTAAGTTGGACTAGTCAAACCTATCAAACTCTAGGAGGTTGAAACTCAGTGGCTATAGTATAATAAACTTACTAAGCCCCAAAGCAAAAGGTGGTAATTTTCTGATCATAAAAATATTTTAAGATACTACTCCAAGTACCTTGATATGGTAATGTGAGTGGAAAAAAATAAAGTGATGTTGACCACTTGACAGTTCTGAGATGTTAACTTCATTTTCAAATAGCTACTTGGTTATTTTTAAACGAATCCTCTTTTGTTCAATGTTTTATGTCCTTTTTTCAAATGCCATTCTTTATTCAGATTTCAACTAATGTAAATTTAGTACATCAAGTTATACGATTTCTTTTACTTTTTATGTATTAAACTCTTATCTATCTGAGATAATTTCTTATCTACTATAATTTTAGGATGAAATTGGTATGCCTTGGAATACAGCATTCTTACTGATACACGTAGCAATCCTTCAGATGTCTCTAGAACCGTTATGACCATCTCCTAAGCATTTATCACCTGAATTTTAAAATTTGAGGGGGTTAGAATACATACAGTTCTATTGGTTTGCCAAAATATCATTCATAGGAAATATGGATTTCCCCGTACATCTTTCTTTCCTTTTTTTTTTTTAAGATTTTATTTATTTATTTGAGAGAGAGAGAATGAGAGAGAGCACATGAGAGGGGGGAGGGTCAGAGGGAGAAGCAGGCTCCCCACCAAGCAGGGAGCCTGATGCGGGACTCGATCCAGGGACTCCAGGATCATGACCTGAGCCGAAGGCAGTCGCTTAACCAACTGAGCCACCCAGGCGCCCGCGTACATCTTTATTTCAATACAAGAATATATTTGCTAATTTATCGTCTCAGATAAATATCATTTAGTGGAAAGTATGCGACAGTTCTTGAGTTATTAATTTTGCATTTCTAATCAAGGGTTTTATATTTCTGCTGCTTCTTTGCTTAACTTTACTTCAATAATGGATATTTTAGAACAAGATGAGAATGAAAACTTTTCTGCTTTTAGTATTGCTCTTCCCCCAGGGAACCATATTCACAAAACATGGAGACTGGAAAAATAAGAGGAGAAAGAATAAATTGTTTTTCCATTTAGTAATAACTTCCTGTGATCTAAGACACTGCAATATTTTATCCATCATTTTTTAAAAGATAACTCACTTCTCTCAAGCAGTAGGACATCAATAGGTTGACATAAATTATTACAATTACTTTTAGGTCTGTCAATGCTATTTAACATTTATTGTATAATCAGAGAAGACATGTCCTACCCTGAGTCATATACCTGGAACAATAAAATAGCATAAAAATCCAGAATGCTCTTCTGTGTGGGAAGACAGTCACTAAGGAGAGATGTGAAGGCCTAAATATGCAACCCCCCTTAGGCCACTGAAAGGAGTTTAGTTTTTAGTTCAAGTTTCAAGGAGAGCCATGACAGAGCTTTAAGCAAGTGAAGAACATGATCTGACTTCATGTTTTTAGAATATTATTATGGGAGCTGTGCAGAGATTAGATAGATAGCAATGAAACAGGGATGCAAATGATGAGGCTAGCTAGAAGGATACTGCAGTCAAGCAGGTGGAAATAACGCTGGTACAGAACAGAATGGTAGTTGTGGAAATGGAGAGACGTGACATAAATTTTGCATTTAGAGACAATAAAAATGTCTGATAAACCAGGTGTCGGAGGGTGTGAGGAAAAATGATCGATCAAAGCTGATACTTAGATTTTTGGCCTGAGCAATTGATGAACATGACTAGCTTGCATTCTGGATATTTGAGCTCCCTGTTCTTTTTATCAACTGGAAGACAGCTGGGGACTTCCCAGTCACTCTCTCTAGACCCAAATACCCTCAGAGAGTACCACCATTAAATATTTTCCACTTCATTAATTGTGGGCTTCTACATTATTAAAACAGTCTTGTCTTTAGGGAGGGAACATAAACTACAGTCAGCTTCTCTCAGAGAGATCCTGGTGCATCCCAGCATACTTCACTCACTAAATTCTTTTCTGAATCACATCTTCTCTTGCTTCCAATGTCTGGGATATCATTGCCTTCCTGCCCCTTTCCAAGATTTTTTTCAGGGGAAATTACTCTTCACTTTCACTCAGTAGGATTGCAAACTTTTTATTGCAAGACTTTCATGTATATTATATATATATATATATATATATATATATATATATATATTTGCTATTTCAAATAGATTTGGACATGGTTGAAAGAAAAATGTGCATTTTTACACACAGATCTGAAATGCAAAGTCTATAAATACACTTACCATCCAGCATTTTTATCAGCTCCCTTCTAGAATACTCAGTTCGGGTAGCATGCCAGAATTATATTTGAAGTCTTGTTGTTATTGTCATTTATTTGTTTAATTAAACAACTTCTTCTATTTTGTATGCAAAAGATTCTAGATCCTCCTTGAATAATAGTTTTCAAGTCCACTTATGCTTTCAGAGTGAGAATGCTACAAACATATCTATGCCTAGGCCTTTCTGAGCTACACTAAATCAGAATTATAGGGAATGTAAATCTGATGACTTTATTTTTATTAATTCCACAAGTGACTATGATGACCATCCTGATCTGAGAAACATTACCTTAGGGTGATATGCCCTCCCATTTCCCCACCATTTTTGAATCAGTCTATGCAATGAGTGATGTCATCCAGGAGATTATGCAGTAAATATGATCAGTGTGAGGCAGAAAGTTAGTTGTATAACTTATCTACTGATTAGATCATTTGGGTGCAGCCCTTTCAAACACCATAAATTAGGAGATAATCATCCCTCTTTGTGCAGATGACATGGTTTCATTATGAAGAAGCCTTAAGCTATTGAACCTTTGACTAATTATTGTCAGAATAATAGCTTAGCAGCAGCCAAGCTAAAACAGAACCCTGATGTTTAACAAATACTTTCTAAGGTTTCACTGGCTAATATTAAGCAATCTTAACCAGAGGACAAATTATTTGACTAAATCATCAGTCATCCTACAGGGACCAAAATAATTTTCCACTAGGCTCAAATTTTCCAATTGGTAACTTTTCGCCTTGCATAGTTTATTACCTGATAAGAATCCCCTATCATACTCATATTTTTACAATTGCAATGTGGACTTATCTGCTAAGTATTTAATATGGAAATATATTTTCTATATTAATAGTCACCAATTCTTCATTTTATACTTTGTGATACCATTCGCCATATATTTTTTTTAATTTTCTCAGCACAAAATCACAGTTTAATTACCTAAATAAATTAGATGAGCAGAAAAATCACAGTACAGAAGAATGACTGAATACATTACATTTCAAAATAATGTGTGTTGGCAGTCACTATGTGATGCTGGTTAATTAATACATGCCTTTTGATCCAGTCTTCTCATCTCAAAAAGAGAAAAGTAATACATTTCTAAAATTATTGTGAGAATAAAATGGAATAATCTTACAAATGGCTAGCAGAGTTGTTGCCATATAATCGGCTCCATTTATGGTAGCTATTATTCACAGTTGCTCATGCTTGAAACAAAATTGCAACATCTAGAGATCAATGCTTTTTTCCTACTCTATGCACTCACTTTCCTAATACCTTCTTTCTTCTTCCTTATGGTATTCCTCACTACCACCACCTTTTAGAAACCACAATAACACATTGTTGCAAAACATAGCAACTGGAAATAAGAGTTCCTTTTTTCATTACTACTTTAATGTGGTAGTTCTATTTGACTTTATTAATGTTGACATTCTAGCCTATAGAGGTGTCCCTTTTTCATGAATTTGACTTACAGAGTTCCAGTAGTTTTGTTCAGGAGTTTTTATCTCTAGGAAAACATTCTGCTTTATTTTGTAGGAGTTCTAGTTCTGACATTTGGTGACATTTTCCCTTACTGTTGACAGTTTTGTTTTGTTTTGTTTTGTTTTTCCCCTTTAGATAGTGAACCAGACTGGTGAGGTGTTTCATTTGTTTTATCCAGTCAGTTTTATATCTCATAAAACCCTACAAAGTTTTCATCCCACAATACATTTTTGTTTGGTTTTCATTGGCCCTACTTTCTGCTTTACCTTGAATTATTTTGTTGTTGCTAGGATATGGGAACTTGACTTTTTTCCCTAGGCATCAGGCAAACACATTTTTGCCTTTTTTTTTTTTTAATAAGAAATTGTCCTCCTTCCATAATCATTATGTTGTCTAAAGTTATTTTTTGAAACATTATAAAATAAAATTTCTTAATCCAACTAAAATTTAATTTTGTCATTATTTTGCAATCTGTTCTAGTTTGCTTATATTGGGTGTTAGGCAGTCAAAAAATTTTTATAGAATCCTGTCTCTCAGCAAATTTTCTCTCTTTGTAATTTGCAATAGACATTACCATCCAAAATTAGTGATAGAAAAAATGGCATTTTCATAGCAGAAGAAATGTATTTTTATCATTATTAAAACGAATATGATTAAGGCAACACTTTCTGGCTAGCAGTGGGAATTACTGACAGTAATTGGATAGCACTTAGCCAGGATTGATGCTCTGCCTCACAACTATTTCCACTATACCTGACAAAGCAAGAGTAACATTTCTTCCTACAGAGCCCCTCATAAAAAAAATCACAGTGTGTAGCATTCTTGCAAAGCTTGGAAGTTTAAAGTACTTAGTTATTTCTTTCTTCACATGTCAGTCATGCCCTATTGCTGTTTTAAACGTTAAATTTTTGGTGGCTACAGCTATTAACCCACAACCCTCATACTTACTTTACTATTGAACTTGTACATTGCTATGTTAGAATGTGTGAATTTACATAAATGATCACATCCCTATATCCATGTGGCCCCACCCCCCACCATCCTCTACACACCCTCCCCCCAACACCCACACCCACTCACACACACCCACACACACACACTTCACCATATTAAATTATTTTCTGGTACTTGATTTCAACAACTTTTTTTTTTAAATGGTTGATAAACACATTTGATAAATGTTAGAGTCAGAATTTTCTGTTGTAGTATGGAGATAAATTATTCCTCCATATAACATATGTATTTAAAAGATGAAGAATAAGGAAAGATTCTAAACCTTTTTACAGTGTAGCTGATTCTCCACAGAAAAATTCAAACATAAGTCAGAGCTATAAAGAAGAGATGGCTTAATTAAAGCACTATATTCACAGTTCCCTATTTAAAGAATATCTCAAAGGAAAGGTTAGAGCATATTATAAAAGATGAACAGTCATCACACCAATATTAACTAGCTGCAGGCCCTCTTAAAGAGCAGGGAAACACTCCCAATTTCTCCCAAGGAGGTTTCTGGACATTTTTGGTTAAATTTGTTCATGAGCAGATAACCTTAGTAAGATTATCTTTGCCCTCCTTCTATGGTTTTTAATTATTTTAATTTGCCAACTCCTTTTTTTCTTAAATCAGTTCTGTCATAAATTGTAATTTGTGTATTTAAGAAAATGAATGTTAAATGCTATTTGGGGGACTGGGCTAAACTCTCCTATGTACCCCTCACACCCCTTAACATCATTATTGATACTCTCTTGACAGAGTCCTAAATGTGCTAATCATTTCATCTCACTTGTCCTGTAGAACTCCAAACTTAGTTGAAACCAAGTGTCTTTCCTGTGCCCATCCAAGAGAACTGAGTCATGTCAGTCACGTCAATCATATTGCCTGGAGGAATGACATCACTATAAGCTCCTGGTCACCACTAGCTTCTTAGTTGTGATCGGCAACATTACTAATACTAGTACTGTTACTATTTCCTTTGTCAACTTACTCTCTAATTCTCCTCAATTATTTTAAGCCTTCTGGACTTTTTTTTTAAGTTTCTTAGCAGATGACCTCAGATCCACTTTAAAGAGAAGAGAGAAGTCATCTGGCCAAAAGTCTCTCAATTTGCCACCAACAAATTAATATATATGCATTCACCTGGACCTCTTTCCCTACCACTCTAATGTATGAATGATCCTGGTCTTATATGCAGCCAATTGCTTTGACCCTAGTTTTATCACATCCCCTTTATCCTCTCAAGCATCTGTTTACATACTTTCTCTCACAGTCTCTGGCTGCACATTTATCTTTTTATCCTGGACTCTTCCTTTCAATATGGTCACATGTCTTACATGTTAATTCTTTTCCTTATAAATGCGGGCACTCCCGTGACTCTGTTCTTCTCCAGTTCACCCTCTACCTCTCATTTATTTTATGTTTTATTTTTTATGAACTTTTGTATATACTTTGTTTCTATTCCTTATTCCAAACTCCTCCATTCAATTTAATTTGCCTTCTTATTCCATTACTTCAGTGAGACTCTTCCTGCTAAGGTCTCTAAGACACTGCTCTGGGACATCTCTTCCTAGAAATCTCCCAAGCACATCAAATAATCTGTCCAAAATTGAAATTATAAATGTTCTCCCTCAACCAATCCATCTATGGAGTTCCTGAATTGTGTCATCATATTTCAGCTTCTCAAGCCAGAAAACTGTTTTGTTTTGTTTTCTAGTCCTTACATCTAATCATTAAAAGTTATAATGAGCCTTCTTAGTATGAGAATTACAGGAAGCACTTCAATAAATGCTAAGTATTAAAAATAGTAATAGCAGAAATTATCATAATTGGCACCCTTAACTATTTATGTAAACTTATATTTTGCATGTGTATTCTCCAGAAGGTTTTAACGTCATTGGGGGAGAGCTTTTTTAATACCACTTCTGAGTCCCCAGTTCTTAGCACTATACCTTCTCCATCTTAATTTTAGTATTTTTATATATTTTAATATTGTAATATTAATGTTAATGTTATAATGTTAATATTAATTGTATGTTCACTTTAACAGGTATGAAACAAATTACATATTAATAAAATAAATAAATATTAAATTATTAAAAATGAATGTGTAATAAAAACCAAGATAGGAGTCCATTGTCTTAATATAAAACAAAATGAAGAATTTACAAATACACATATCAGTAGATTTTATTATTTATAATGTTCAACAACTATGAGGTAAAAATAATACTAAAGCAAATTAAAGAGCGAATCACAAATTACTAATATATTATAAAATAAAGTCAGTTCTTCCAAAAGATCTTTGAGAGAAGAGTCTGGCTTTTGCCAGGACTATACATATTTGTTATAGTCTGGTGTACCTCCCAGATACCTTAGACATCTCGTCACATAACCGGAAGATATTTGGACTCTCCACACCTATTTTAATGGTGGGAATACATGTGGAGGGGTGGTGAAAACAGAGGAGAGTGCATCCATATACACAGGAATTGGCTATATCCACTTGGCAATGCTATTCTCCATTTTCCATTCAACTTTTTATAGGTATAACTAGTACTAGTAAAAGTTCTAGTAGTAAATAATATAAAGTTGAACAGGAGAGGAATATATAATATATAGATACACTTTGTAGTATATAAAAAGAATTCCTCTAAATGTATTGCTGAGACACTCCTGAAGATGTCTTATTAACTGGAAAAAGAAATAACCAAGAAGACTTGGAATTACAGTTACAGCAGTTGAGAAAAAATAATAAAATTATGGTTATTGGATGAAGATGGGATAAGGAAATTGGAGGAAGGTAGTCAAAAGATACACACTTCCAGTTTAAGACAACTAAGTACTATATACAACATGATGACTCTAGTTAACACTGCTGAATATATATTTGAAGGTTTTTAAGAGAGTAAATCCTAAAAGGATTAACATCCTCTTAATCCTGTGATCCTTAACAAAAAAAACAATATTTTTTTCTTTTTTTGTATCTATATGAAATGATGGATGCTAACTAAACTTATTGTGATAATTATTTCATAAGATATGTTAGTTGAGTCATTATGCTATACACCTTAAACTTATACAGTGCACTAGGCAATTGATAATTTCATAATGTTTTAAAAATGCTGCCTATTAAAATATATATATATATATATTCTAGCATGAAAAGAGAGACTAAAATTAATTTTAGTGGCATATCTGTTATTACAGCATTAATAAGGCACCTATAAAGCAGTGCAATATGAATGATGTGGACTTTAAGTACTCATAAGAATATAAACCTTGTATCACTTGGATGATCCTTTAAATTAAACAAGTACAACCTATTATTTTATAATAATATACAGAAAGTTCTCAACAAAATTCTAAATTCTAAATTCTAAAAGTCAGAGCCTCCAATTTGTCTCTAATAGCATTTTCTTTGATTCATTCTGTGTAGAGAATGAGAAATATAGCTTTCATTGTCTATCACAAGATCTGTGTACCATATCCCTTAAGAACTAGAGATATTTCCTAAAGTGACTTCTTAAAAGATGCTATTTAATAGCATGAATCATACAAAATCATAAATTGGAAGAAAATTGACATTTGAAAATGCTGTGTATTAAACAAAACACTGACTGCCACTGGTGTTTCTGATAACTTCTTTATTCCCTTTTCCTACTAATTTTTTATATACAGAAAAAACATGAAAGAGAGCTGCATAAAAATTAGCTGTGTTTTGTTAAAACGATTGTCAACTTGAAAATGGGATTTCATTTTCAAGATCATCATCCCTGATTTTGTTTTTTGAAAACGCTTCTTAATGAAGCTTTATGGTGACCGTTTTATGCTGATTAAATACTATAATCCTCTTATTTGTGCAGATTTGTGCAGGTCCCTTGTGCTCCGCATTTTTATTAAACAACGGGTCTAATGAAGCTCATGCAGTGTTTCTGTGTAATTATTACTTACAGTCTGAAGTGAATTTCAGTTCCAATCCATTTACATTTCTGTGCTGAAACTAAATGATTAATGCGAATTTTTACACATTTTTAGATTTAATTTTTCAGAGTAATGAAACTATAAATTTCCAGCTCTTGGAATCTTTTTATCTCTTATTTAATTCTGTATGTAATTGAGAACAAGCTTTTAATATAGATGGGAGGACTTTCCAAATTTAAATTGATTAGCTGATAAGCAACACTAACATATTTAAGGCAAGAGATTTGACTGGTGTTTAAAACATAAAAACAAATTTGAAAAAAATAATATTTGAAAATTCATAACATTAATTTATATTCCCCAAATCATCTTACAATGCTTTACCCTTTCAAGTGTGGTTATATAGCTATTACATTCTATGCAATATTTCTTAGAAAAATAGATTTTTTCAGTGTCTACCAGTTATCTTACAAATGTGGTTAAAAATTCTACACTTTTCACTCAGTCTGGCATAGAGAAATGTAAGGTTTTTTTTATCATAACCAGAACACCCACACTGAACTAATTATTTTCCATAAAATGGAAATAACTATAGATCTATCCCAACCCTTATTTGAGCTTCTAATTCTTATCCAACTTATAAAACACTTGCAATTAAATTATCAAATGACTATTTGTATTATTTTAACATATTATTAATAAAACAAATATAGTAAACCTGTTTCAATAATAATACAGCATTATATTGGCAATAAGGCTGCAATTAAGCATAACAAATAGCTTTTTAAAAAATAGACTTTAATCTTTATTTTTTAAAGATTTTTTTATTATTTATTTTTTGAGAGAGAGAGCACAAGCAGGGAGGAGGGGTAGAGGGAGATGGAGAAGCAGACTCCCCACTGAGCAAGGAGCCCAATGTGGGACTCGATACCAGGACCCTGGGATCATGACCTGAGTTGAAGGCAGACACATAAATGACTGAGCCACCCAGGCACCCAAAAAATAGACTTTAATCTTTAAAACAGTTTTAAATTCATGGCAAAATTGACAGTCAAGTACAGAGAGATCCATGTACCCCCAAGCCCCAACAAATGCATAGCTTCATTCACTATCAACATCCCTGACCAGACTAGCACATTTATTACAATTGAGGAACCTATGTTAACACATCATTATCACCCAAAATCCATAGCTTACATTATAGTACACTCTTAGTGACGTACATGCTACAGGTTTGGACAAATAATATGTGCCCACCACCATGATAGTATCCTGTCCTAACAATCCTGTGTTCTGACTATTCATTCCTCCCTACCCCAACCTCTGGCAACCATTGATCTTTTTACTATTTCCAGAGATTTGCTTTTTTCAGAATGATATATAATTGAAACCATACAGTGTATGGCCTATTCAGATTGGCTTCTTTCACTTAGTAACTGGCATTTAAGGTTCTTCCATATTTTTCCATGGCTTGGTAGTTCATTTCTTTTTCATATTGAATAATATTCCATTATTTGGATGAACCATAGTTTATTTATCCAGTCACCTATTGAAGGAGATCTTGGTTGCTTCCCAGTTTTGGCAATTATTAACAAAGCTACTATAAACCATAGTATGCATTTCTTTGTAGGTACATAAGTTTTCAGTTACATTGGGTAAATACTGAGGAATGTGAAGCCTGGAGTGTATGGTAAGAGTATGTTTACTTTTTTTTTTATTATGTTCAATTAGTCAACATATAGTACATCATTAGATCTTGATGTAGTGTTCAACAATTCATTAGTTGTGTATAACACCCAGTGCTCATCACAATATGTGCCCTCCTTAATCCCCACCACATGGTTACTTTTGTAAGAAACTGCCAAGTTATCTTTGATATAGCTGTACTATTTTGCATTCCCACCAGCAAAGAGAGTCGCTGTTGATACACATGTTGCCAATATTTGGTTATGTCACTGTTTTGAATTTTGACCATTTTAATAAGTGCATGCTGGTATTTCATTGTTGTTTTAATTTGCAATTCCCTACTGACATTTGATGTTGAGCATTTTTGTCCATATGCTTACTTGCCATCTGTATAACTTCTTTAATGAGGTGCCTTTCTAGATCTTTTGCCCATTTTTAATCAGGTTATTTATTTTCTTATTGTTGGGTTTTAAGTGTTCTTTTTATATTTTGGATAACAGTCTTTGAACAGATGTGTCACTGACAAACATTTTCATCCAGTCTGTGGCTTGTCTCCTCATTCTCTTGAGCTCTTTCATTTATTAAAATTATGAATTCTAAAAATAAATAAATAAATAAATTTAATTTTTTTAAAATAAAATGAATTCTATACAGTATCTAAAACATGCCATTTATTCTTCATTTGGAATACTAAATAAAAGATTTTTTTGGTAGTAATAGAGCTCCTATTTCTAAAAATGTATACGGAAACAAATGCATATTTCAGAATTTGTTGTACTAATTTTTACTTTTTATTTACACATAATTTCAAATTTACAGAAAGATTATAACAATGAGATTAATACAAAGAACACCCATATGATTTTTTCCCAGATCAACCTGTTACATTTTCATTATTGTCTGTGCACATGCACTCTCTCTTTACACACAACACACAACACACACACACACACACAGAGTTTTTTTCTGAAATAATTGAGAGTAAGTCACTTACGGTGTGGCGTTTTAGTTTTAAATAATTCAGTGAATATTTCCTAAAAATAAGGATATTCTTTTACATAACCATAGTAATCAACTTCAGTATGCTTAACATCATAATGACATTTTTTATCTAATTATTCTCCATATTCTAATTTTGCCAGTTTACAAAATAATGCCTTTTATAGAATTCTTTTTTTTTTTTTTCCAGTATAGGATCCAGTTTAGGATCAGGTGCTGCATCTACGTCAGAAAAATAGTATTTACAGGGCGCCTGGGTGGCTCAGTTGGTTAAGCGACTGCCTTCGGCTCAGGTCATGATCCTGGAGTCCCTGGATCAAGTCCCACATCGGGCTCCCTGCTCGGCAGGGAGTCTGCTTCTCCCTCTGACCCTCCCCCCTCTCGTGCTCTCTGTCTCTCATTCTCTCTCTCTCAAATAAATAAATAAAATCTTAAAAAAAAAAAAGAAAGAAAGAAAAATAGTATTTACAAGTATATTTCCTAAAATGTACCTATATAACTACTTTTGGATCCCTTCACTTTGCTTTTGTTTTATTTTGTTTTAATTTTAGTTTTTATATTGAGTAATTTTAAATATTTTATTTATTTATTTTTAGAGGGAGAGAGAGTGTGTGCAAGCAGGTGGGGAGGGGCAGAGACAGAGGGAGAAGGAGAGAGAGAATCTTAAGCAGACTCCACACTCATGGGGCTTGATCTCACAACCCTGAGATCATGATCTGAGCTGAAATCAAGAGTCAGATTCTTAACTGACTGAGCCACTCAGGAGCCCCTATATTGAGTAATTTTACCTTCACATGCAGTTGCAAAAAAAAAATATGGAGAGGTCCCTTTACCCAGTCCAGTTTCCCCAATGATAACATCTTACTTACAAAAACACAGTCCAATATAATATTGGGTACATTGACATTGTATGTAATCAAAAAGTAAAATATAATGCATTATATTTATATAACAATCCTGAAATGATAAAATTATAGAAATGAAGAACAGATTAGTGACATTCGGGGGCTAGGGACAGGAAGATGGCAAGGTGGGAGGTGAGTGTTGCTATTAAAGTAGGCATCCTCATGGTGATGGAATAAAATAGGTATGTGTGAAAGATCAATAAGTTCCTCTAAAGAAAATGTCAGTAGATCTATTATTCTTAAAGCCCACAAACCTCAAGAAGTTTCTCTAAGAGCAGAAGTCTTTTTGTACACAAAATTTGGTTGGTCAGATTTACCCAGATATTTCTATGTCTTCTAGTTATGTTTCTATGTCTTCTAGTTATTACTGATATTGGGTTAAATGAATATGACTTTAAGGTTGCAACCTGCTATGGTAGTAAAAAAAAATATAAATGAGGGACACCCGGGTGGCTCAGCTAGTTAAGTGTCTGCCTTCAGCTCAGGTCATGATCCCAGGGTCCTGGAATCGAGTTCTGTATTGGGTTCCTTGCTCAGCGGGGAACCTGCTTCTCCCTCTGCCTGCCACTCCCTCTGTTTATTCTCTCTCTCTCTGACAAATAAGTAAACAAAATCTTTAAAAATATAAGTATAGATGAATAATAACTTTTTACACTTAAGAAAGTAAAGCAAAGCGGTTTGTCCTTTAGAGGAGATAGTTAACCCTCAGAGAAAGAGCTTTTATTCTATATGGGAATTAATACTGATTAGTTGTTTTTCTCTCTGATACACTCAATCCTGTCTTTATAAACTTCATAGAGTTACTATGGTAAATTAAGAATGATCTGCCTATGAATACACCTCATGAGAATGTAGTACTCATGTTAAGCCATTCTAACATCCAACTAGAAAATATTTGAAAGAGATCATAGTCAAGTGAAGGTTCTTGCTGATAAAAATTAGATTCCTTTCATGATTTGCTTTTTGTTATTGCATCTATTCATCTAAACTTAGAGATGAGAAACTATAATAATTGGATCATTTGTTTTATTCTTTGCCTCTCAAAAAAAACCTTTATTCCTGTACCTTATTTTTAATTCACTCATCTCTACTTTTAATGTATATTAGAAAAATCTTATCAACAAATATTGATATACATAATCATCAATAATAATTAAGTGATAAATGAGGGTGTCAATAAATTATTACATCGGTAGTAAGGATCCAGGAGACAAATTGCAAATGTTCAAATCTTCACTCTTCCATCTAGTACCTGTATAACCTTCAACAAGATGTTTAAGCTCTGTGTGCTTGCATTTCTTATTGGCAAAAACAGAAAATAATTTTGCTTTCTCCAAGGATTTTTGTAAGAATTAATGGAATTAGGGTGAATGCCATTAAAATTATGGCTGGGGTATAACTAGTGCTCAAAAATACACATTTTTATTATTTACTTATTTATTTATTTATTTTTTAAGATTTTATTCATTTATTTGACAGAGAGAGACAGAGCGAGAGAGGGAACACAAGCAGGGGGAGTGGGAGAGGGAGAAGCAGGCTTCCCACTGAGCAGGGAACCTGATGCGAGACTCGATCCCAGGACCCTGATCATCACCTAAGCCGGAGACAGATGCTTAACGACTGAGCCACCCAGGCACCCCCAAAAATATACATTTTTAAATGAGAAATACAACTGATTTAATCCACAATGTAAATTAAATTATAAATTAAACATTTTTAATATCCATACGGACTCTACTATAACTTGATGCCCAGATAAGGTAACTCTTCTTGAAAATAAACACATTGTTACTGCACTATTACACTATTAATAATAGTCCTATTACTATTGTCATCATTATCACCTCCAAAACTTTTAAAATCAAATTAAGAAACTCAAGCATGAAGTCTTAAAATGTTTAAAAAGCATTTAGGCATCTAAAATGGCTGATTTAGTTAATGAAACACTGAAAGGTTTGATCTTCAAAGTTTTTCCAAGTTTCAGAGTTAATGGCCATATTCTTCACTTAAGAAACAGACATTGGATGTAGATAATGTTTTCATTAAGAAATTATTTTTTTTTAAGATTTTATTTATTTATTTGACAGAGAGAGACACAGCAAGGAGGGAACACAAGCAGGGGGAGTTGGAGAGGGAGAAGCAGGCCTCCCGCCAAGCAGGGAGCCCGATGCGGGGCTCGATCCCAGGACGCTGGGATCATGACCTGAGCTGAAGGTAGACGCTTAACGACTGAGCCACCCAGGTGCCCCTCATTAAGAAATTCTTAAAGATATTATTATTGCTAATAGCTCTGCTTATCTACCATAAAAATAGATAAATTCCTTCTTATGATGCATTGAACTAAGTTCTATTAATAGAATTACATTGAGAATTATGGAAATCCCTTTTTATTTTTTTTCCAAAGTTATTATTCTTTTTTTTTTAAAGATATTTTTTATTTATTTATTTGACAGAGAGACAGCACAAGTAGGCAGAGTGGCTGGCAGAGGGAGAGGGAGAGGCAGGCTCTCCGCTGAGCAGGGAGCCCGATGCGGGGCTCGATCCCAGGACCCTGGGATCATGACCCCAGCTGAAGGCAGCTGCTTGACCAACTGAGTCACCCAGGAGCCCCTAAAGTTATTATTCTTTAACTAAAATTCTGCTCCTGGCTTTGGGGATCCAGTTCTTCTATGGTCATTTCATAGAGTGGATGGTAAAAAAAATCATAAGAAAAAAATGACCATAATTGGATAGTCATAAAAAGTATGTAGCATTTTTGCTTGTAGCTACAATATATTAAATGGAATGCCAAGATGTATAAGTATGTCATGTGTGTAACAAGGTGGATAAAATTTTATTTGCCAGATTTTATCCTGGAGAAAGGCCTGCATTTTTATGGGGGAACTACTGCAATAACTGCTTACTTTGAAAGCTCCTCCCTAAACTTACAAGCACTGAGAGAGGCTTCCAACTTTCTGACTTTGTAAGACAAGAAAAATAGTTCTTTAGAAAATGTAGTGGAGAGTGACACAGGAGAAAGACAGAGAAAGGAAAAATCAAAGTTTGCTAAATGATATAAGGTTAGAAATTAGAGACCTCTACATCTCAACCTCACAATTCACATTAATATAAAATAAACTTAGCAAAAGTGATGGAATATCACTGGATAATTAAGTTACAAATTTCTGTGACTTTTTTTTTTTTTAAAGATTTTATTTATTTATTTGACAGAGAGAGACACAGCGAGAGAGGGAACACAAGCAGGGGGAGAAGGAGGGGAGAAGCAGGCTTCCCGCTGAGCAGGGAGCCCTATGCGGGGCTCAATCCCAGGACCCTGGAATCATGACCTGAGCCGAAGGCAGACGCTTAACGACTGAGCCACCCAGGCGCCCCTGTGACTTTCTTCTTGCTTGGAGTCTCTAGACCTCTTACTAGCTCCCTGCCATGTTGTGATGGGCTCTATAGAGAGGCTTACATGGCAAAGGACTACTAACAAAGCCTTTCAGCCAACATCTGAGAAACTGAGTTCTCAGTACAACAGCCTGTAAGGAATGAATCCTGATAACAAAAAAGATGGGGGACCTTGCAAGTGTGTCCTTCCCAGTCAAGCTCCAACCTCAAGAGGCGCTGTAGCCTCTGTCCACACCTTAATGGCATCTGTATGAGATACTCTGAGGTGGAAGAGTCAGCTAAACCTGTATGTTTGACTTACTAGAAACTGTGAGATAATATATGTGTATTGTTTGAAGCTGATAAATTTTGGGGTAATTTGTTACACACAGTACTAGATAACTAATTATGTGTGTGTGTGTATAATCACAAGTATAATTATGCAATTGTGAATAGTTGTATGTATATAGTCATATATGTAGATATACATAGGCATATAATAATATACATATATTTACTTAGATATTATATATGATTACATGTATAACTACATAAATACATATTTATGTTTACTGTAATAATTAATAACTCAAAGCTCCTAAGGTTTTGACTTTGAAGAATGCAGTTGTTATAAAATTGAACAAAATTAAATCAATATTTATTTATTTATTTATTTATTTATTTTTATTTTTTAAAGATTTTATTTATTTATTTGACAGAGAGACATGGAGAGAGAGAACACAAGCAGGGGGTGTGGGAGAGGGAGAAGCAGGCTTCCTGCAGAGCAGGGAGCCTGATGAGGGGCTCAATCCCAGGACCCTGGGATCATGACCTGAGCCAAAGGCAGACACTTAACGACTGAGCCACCCACGTGCCCCCAATATTTATTTTATAAGAATATATTCTCAACAATTATGTATACTTCTCAAAGATTCTCATTCAGGAAATTTTACTAATTTTTTTGAAGTTAATATGTAATGAATAGACCAAACATTTGAATTACCTATTTAGCAACTCACATTGACACGGCATACACAATAAGAAACATTTCTGTACTATTTTGTCCCCCTAAAATTATATTCATGAGAAGGTAGAAGTTATGTGTGTGCAAGTCATCTTAAGAAACTAAATGCATTTATTGTGTTTTTGTTTTAAATAAGCTGGTATTAAAACTGAATACCAGTGATTAAACTAGTGGTCTTTCTTTAAATCTTATGACTGCATTAAATAATATCTAAAATATACTTATGATTTAGCGTCACCAAGTTGGCTCAGGCAGTTAAGCATCCGACTCTTGATTTTTGCTCACGTCATGATCTCAGGGTCGTGAGATCGAACCCCATGTCTGGCTCCACACTCCGTGGTGGGGAGTCTGCTTGAGATTCTCCCTCCCCCAACCTTGCTATCTCTCTCTCTCTCTTCAAAAATAAATAAATCTTTAAAAAGAAATAAATAAAAAAATAAAGTGTACTTATGATTTAAAGTTAACACATATAAAACAAAGGCACACCAATTAAATCTGAGTAGCAAAAATTAAAGTATGAAGATTATAATTAGAAATTGATTAAGTTTTGGGGAAGAGGAAATGTTTCAAAGCTTGATAAAATGTTGCCTTTTATTTATGAGTAGTATAAGCCCATCAGAAATCAATAAAATAATTTAAACAAAATTTAAAGAAATCCAGAGTTGAAAAATGCAATCAACCAAGAGAAGATGTATAAATGCTTCCAATGAATGCATTCCAAATATCATTTAATAATTTTAAACATATTTTTAAAATAGCAGAATTATTTTTATTAAGGTCAGTTAATGTACTCCAATTATGCAATAGAATACAGTAAAATTATGTGTAATACAATTATGTATAACATATGCTTTTTGGTTTTAAATATTATATCAGAAATTTTTAATAGAAAAAAGTGAAAGTCAAACTTGCTTCGTAATTACTAAATGTTCACAATTTATTCACATTTTTATCTAAGTTTCATTTTAACAAGTGTCTCTAGCATTTTCTCTGGAAAAGATTCCCCCCCCCCGGAGAAAGGGGGGGCAGAGGGAAAGGGAGAGAGAGAAACTTAAACAATCTCCATGCCCAGCATGGAGCCCATTGAGGGGCATGAGTTCACGACCCTGAGATCACGACTGGAACTGAAATCAAGAGTCAGATGCTTAACTGACCGAGCCACACAGGCACCCCTCTGGAAAAGTTTTATATCTCAATTCATAAAGTTTTATTGTTTAGAAAATCATAACCTGCCATCACAATTTATAAAACAATTACTCTTTCAAAATAAAATCAATTAATCCTCAGATCAAACCAAATATAACAGCATTGATGGGAATTGTAATTTTTGACCAAAGAAAAAGAGCACATTCTGCATTAGTAATTTGTCTAATTTACATGACCTTTTTAATGTTATGAATCTTGAGAGTCTCCTAAGTGCTTGTGTGCACACAAACCCATCACAAACATATAGACATTACTGAAGGATTCTGTCTAGTTTGTTATTTGTTTTTTAGTGGTGACATTTTATCTAAGTACTTTGTGAAAAATTTTAAATAGTGAACTTATATGTGTAAAAATAAACCTGGTATCTCATAACTCACTAGATGTTTGGTATTATTATTATTAATTTAAATTATGGAAGCTACAGTGGTACCACCAATACCACTTACGTGATATTACAAGTGACTATTTTCACAAAATGTGTTATCATCACAATGTACATTTTAAACATATATTTTATTTAATAAGCACTAGGCGGCTAATGAAATTAAACCTGACAATTCACAAAATATGCTTTAAAAAGGTGAAACTGCAGTCATTAGTAACTGGAGAAATGCAAATTTAAACCAATGAGATACCATTACATACCTATTAGAATGCCTAAAATTAAGATGAGTGATCATAACAAGCATTGGTAGAGCTGTGGAGCAACTTAACTCTCATACTCTGCTAGTTCAAATGCTGTGGGAAAGGCAGGTTTTGTTTTTATTTTTGTTTTCAATCACAAACCAGAAGTTTCTGTCTTCTCTTAAGATTTGATTTATTTCAATCTAATGCTTGCTTTTCATTATACTTTTTACTTCCTCTTTAACTTACTTTACTCTTTGGTCACATTTCAATTTATTGTTTTTCTCCTTTCTGTAAATGATTTCTAATTTAATCCCACTGCATTTAGAAACATACTTTGCATATATTTCAATCATTTAAAAATTACTGAGACATTTATAGCTCAATATTTGTGACTATTCCATGTGAAACTAGTGTCATTCTTATCTTTTATTTGATAACTTTTATTTCTCTATTTACTCTGAAGCATTAGTGTTGAAATCTAAAAATATAATTATGGATTTGTCTTTCTCAATTTAACTGTCAGGCTTTGCTTCATGTTTTCTTTGAAGCTCTATTAATATGTATATCTCTATATATTCATTTAGAATTGCTATATGTACTTACTGAATTAACCCTTTTAGCATTATTAAATACTCTATTTCTGGTAATACTTCTTGTTCTGAAGGCTTCTTGTGAATATATCCAGTACATTTCTTTTCTAGGATATATTTTCCACTTTTCCAACCTATTTGCTACTTTATATTTAAATTGAGTTTCTTTAAGATAACAAATGGTTGAATATTGCTTTTTTTATCCATTCTAAAAAGCAATTGTTATCATTTAATCAGTGAATTTACATAAGTACTAGCTAACAGAACAGTGACGATATTTAGCCTTTGAAATATGGCTAATATGACTAAGACACTGAATTTTTTTTTTATTTTTAAGTAAGTTAATTTAGATTTAAATAGTCACAGGTGTGTGTTGTACTGGAAAGTTCAGATTTAGACAATTTACTTTTAGTATAAATATTGATATGTTCAGATTTAATTGTGCCATCTTGCTATTTGTTTTCCAGTTGTCCAATATATTGTGACATTTTTTTTTTCTCTTTTCCTAGTATCGTTTAGATTATTTGAACATATAGGTGGTATTCAATTTTGTCTTCACCATTGGTCTTTTAGCCCTAACATTTTGTTTCATTTTTGGTTTAGGAACTGCATCTTTAAATTATCACAGGTTTTCTTCATATATTATACTACTTCTTATCTAATGTAAAAAATTTACACTAGTATATTTCAATTTTCTTTCAAGTTTTGTGCAATTGTTGGCATGATTTTTTCTACATGTTATAAACCTCACAATAAATTCTGATTATTTTTCTTCTAAACAGTAGCTAAATTATTTTTTTCCTGAACAGCAGCTATCTTGTTAGTTTTTTTAATGAGAAAGCATTTATTTTATATTTATCCACATATTTATGTGGAAATAAATAGTCCTAGGTAGAAATATGCAATCCAGGAGGGATCAATAAACACACAAATACATGAATTTGTGAGTAAATGAAACAATATTGACTGCTTATACCAAAATTACAAATCTTTCATACTTTAAAATGTAAAAATAGCTAAAATGAATGACAATAGGAACATAGGCAAAAAGGGGTAAAATGAAGTTAAGTTTCAGGTTTTTTTATAATTTTTTTATTTTTGAGAGAGCGAGTGGTGGGGAGGGGCTAAGGGAGAGGGAGAGAGAGAATCTTAAGCAGACTCCACACTCAGCACAGAGCCTGTCTTGGGGCTCCATATCACAACCCTGAGATCATGATCTGAGCTGAAATCAAGAGTCAGACGCTTAATCAACTGACCCACCTGGGCATCCCAAAATGAAGTTAAGTTTCTAAGGCTCTAGCAGCTTTGGTTAGTGATAAAATAAATTGATTTAGATGGTAACAAGTAACCTCTCAAAGAGTAGGCAAAAATGTATAACCAATTAGTTAACAATAAGAAATAATAAAGTTTTAAAAAACTAAACAAAAAATGCAACAAGTAGAAAAAGGAATATATAACATACATATGCTAACATATATGCTAAGTAGAAAAATATAAAAGACATAAACCAAACTATAACAATAATTACTTCAAATGTAATTTGATTAAATACCATACATGAAATTATATCTTAGGCTACATAAATATTAAAATCAAATTATATCCTACTTATAAGATACATATTCAAATATAAGAAAACTGAAATTTTGAAAGTAAAAGACTATTTAAAAATCCATAAGAACACAAACCCAGAGAAAGCTACAACATCTATATTCAGCTCAGATAAATTTTAAGGCAAAATATTACTAACAATAATTCGTAATAATAAAGAGTTCAATCCATTAAGAATACATCACAATGTTAAATCTGTATGCAGTGAATAAAAGCTTCACAATACCTAGAGAAAAATGGCAAAACTACAAGGAAAACTAATAAATTCTAAATTATAGTAAGAGATTAGAACATGTCTCCTTTTAGCTGATAGTAGACAAAATATTAATAAAAATATGAACAAGGATATAAAATGTGAATAAGACAACTTACAAAAGTGACCTCACAGTCATATATAGCGCCAGGTCCAAACACAAAAGGTATTGGGTCACAAAGATATCCTCACAAATTTTAATTTCTTATGAAATTTCAAGCATGTTTTATCTGCAAACATGTAATTGTGCTATAAATTAGTAATAAAAATATAACTTGAAAATCCTTAGCTTCCTTTATATTAAACAATATGCTT
Source organism: Mirounga leonina (assembly GCF_011800145.1). Taxonomy (NCBI): domain Eukaryota; kingdom Metazoa; phylum Chordata; class Mammalia; order Carnivora; family Phocidae; genus Mirounga; species Mirounga leonina. Next base: position 26,190,468 of record NW_023270454.1, read on the forward strand.
ATAATTTCAATAACCAGATAAATAAATGTGAACCTGCTTCCACTGACTGTATTTTCTCTGAATTATTAGTTGTATTTCTCTTTTTCCCTGCATATATTATAATTTTTATTGTACTTCAGACATTGGGTAAATTCTGTAGACTATATAGAAAGAGATACATCGATATATAGATTTTTAAGGGAATACAAGTCTTTACTCATGTCTGAAATTAGGATTAAGAACTACTTATTCATATTCTTCCTAGAATTGAGTTGAGTTGAGCCAGGCCCATTTTTAGTTAGATTGAGTTCATCTATAATTAGTATAACCTATAACATCTTTTGCTGCTTCTACCTTCTTGATTATGTCAATATTTAAGCCCAGAGGCAGTTAAGCTGCAGTTTCAGATATATTTAGTTAACATTTTGATTTAACTCCAGTAGGTCCCCAGAATCCAAAGGCAAACATTATAAAAATGTATGAGGTGATGTGATTTCTCCCTGTTCTATAGCCCCCACCTTTTTTATGCTATTTTCTGGAGGAAAAATTTGTGTCAGGGAGATCAGGACAAAAGATTTTCTTTTGCTTTGGGGACTCATACACATTCCAGTTAATTTCACAAGCCCATGTCATTTTCAAAAAACTCTGTTGATTTAATCTAGTCTCCCCATTGTCTCTTCCCCTATGCCTGGCTTATGTTATCCTTCACCTGTGCCTACACCAAGTATGGAAGGTGCCATGGTTCACGGCAACTTCCTTATGTGCACTACTCTTTGCTAGCCTATTATGAAGAGTTAGCTTTTTAAAAATGACTATTATTTTATGTGTTTATTACTTTGTTGTTGATGTTGTTATAGAAGCAAAGCTTTTTATGTCCTTCTGTATACTAAATGTACATAACCAATATTCTTCCAAATGACTGATTAATCAAAGAAGAAATCAAAACAGGTGTTAAGAAATAAATTGAACAGAAAAATCATTAATGTATGACTGATCAACATGTATCTAAGACTGGCAGAAACAATGTTCAGAGGAAAAAATTTAGCTTCACATGCATGTCTTAGAAAAGAAGACACTGAAACTCAGTGATATTAGTCTCCACCTAAAGAATATAGATAAAGAACAGCAGATCAAACCCAAGGAAAGTAGAAGAATAAATAATAAAAAGAGTAGAAATTGATAAGAGAGAAAACAAATGTACATTAAAGAACATTAAAGAGCTGAATGTTAGTTGTATGAAAATTTTATTGAACTTATTAAACTCCTGCAAAGAGTAATAAAAAATAAAGAGCAAACA
>NW_023270454.1:26193271-26352192 GCF_011800145.1 Mirounga leonina
TATATATATATATATATATATATATATATATATATATATATATGTATATACCACTTCTTCTTTATCCATTCATCTGTCAGTGGACATTTTGGCTCTTTCCAGAGTTTGGCTACTGTGGACATTGCTGCTATAAACATCGGGGTGCACATACCCCTTTGGATCCTGACATTTGTATCTTTGGGGTAAAAACCCAGTAGTGCAATTGCTGGGTCGTATGGTAGCTCTATTTTCAACTTTTTGAGGAACCTCCATACTGTTTTCCAGAGTGGCCTGCACCAGCTTGCATTCCCACCAACAGTGTAGGAGGGTTCCCCTTTCTCCACATCCCCACCAACATCTGTTGTTTCCTGACTTGTTAATTTTAGCAATTCTGACTGGTGTGAGGTGATAGCTCATTGAGGTTTTGATTTGGATTTCCCTGATGCCGAACGATGCTGAGCATTTTTCCATGTGTCTGTTGGCCATTTGGATGTCTTCTTTGGAAAAATGTCTGTTCATGTCTTCTGCCCATTTCTTGATTGGATCATTTGTTCTTTGGGTGTTGAGTTTAAGAAGTTCTTTATAGATTTGGGATACTAGCCCTTTATCTGATATGTCATTTGCAAATATCTTCTCCCATTCTGTGGGTTGTCTTTTGGTTTTGTTGACTTTTTCTTTTGCTGTGCAAAAGCTTTTTATCTTGATGAAGTCCAAAAAGTTTTTGCCCTTGCTTTCCTTGCCTTTGGCGATGTTTCTAAGAAGAAGTTGCTGCGGCTGAGGTCAAAGAGGTTGCTGCCTGTGTTCTCCTTTAGGATTTTGATGGACTCCTGTCTCACATTTAGGTCTTTCAACCATTTGAGTCTATTTTTGTGTGTGCTATGGTAAGCGCTGTGAATTTTGTAAGACTGTTGAGTCACAGACCTGTACCTCTGAAACAAATTATACATTATATGTTAAAAAAAAAAAAAAGGAGAAGATAGCAGGAAGGGAAAAATGAAGGGGCAGAATCGGAGGGGGAGATGAACCATGAGAGACTATGGACTCTGAGAAACAAATTGAGGGTTCTAGAGGGGAGGGGGGTGGGGGGATGGGTTAGCCTGGTGATGGGTATTAAAGAAGGCACGTACTGAATGGAGCACTGGGTGTTATATGAATCATGGAACACATCTAAAACTAATGATGTAATGTATGGTGATTAACATAACATAATAAAAAAAGGGAAAAAATAAAAAATAAATAAATAAAGCACATTATAAAATACTAACTAAAAAAAGATCTGTAATTTTGTTGATTCATTCTAATTTCACTGACCAGAAAACACATCTTTGGCCCTGCATATTCTAAATCACTATTCTAAATCAGCATATTCTAAATCCACATTAAAGATAGCAGGGTATATCTTATAATACATAAAATGATATATATTATGCATCATAAATATATTTACACATAGTTCCATACACACACACAAAGATACACATATTACACAAATGATAAAATGTAGAAGAGACCTGGAGAGAAAGGGAATAGATAAGAGAAGAAGAGAGAGAAAAATGAAGAAACAACTAGTAGCAGAGAAAGTGTGAGAACAAGAGTAAGAACAAACCGAATACAAGAGACACTAGAAGCTCTTCTGGCGGGCGGAGGATTCCCACCAGGATTGATCAGGGAGGCAGAGGGGCACCTTAAATGGGGAAAAATAATAAATGTTTTCCTTTCTATAATTTATTGTGTTGGTCTAAGTGAGCTCTTTTGCAGTAAGAAACATTTAACTTGTGTAATATCTTTTTGGGGGGTAACTTTAGCTTTAAGCTAAAAACACAGACTATCACGGCCTTACTTTTCATGTGTGCTTTGCATCGGTCCCTTCCTTCGAGCTACATTCATAGGAAAATAGGTCTTCCCACACTCATGATTTAACTCTTTCGTGGTAATTGCTTTTTTAAGGAGGCTATTAATGTCATAAGTTATTATTTTTCACCACAGGTGGATGTGAAGGATTTTCATTTAAAAACCAAATGTTTTTGACTTTTTCCGTTTAATGAATGGCTGGTCCTGGTGGAATTGTGGCGGGAGTGTTTATGCTCCATTAGCATTCCGACTTGTAGTGTGACAGAGAGGGATTAGCTCTGCAGTTCTAGATCTCTGCGTGAATGTGCTGACTACTCCAGGATTACGTGTGGACCACCTTGTCTCTCTTGAAGTTGGAGTTGAAACTTGTGCTGTGGCCATCAGGCCTCCCGCCAGCAGGTCACCCCACCCTTCAGCCCGGATTCTCAGCTGCAACGCCGAGTGGCTGATCCACAGTACATTTCTTGGTCACCTCAGGGAGCTTCTGCGTCTACCTGGCACTTAGTCAGCAGAGCGCCTAACCCTGACCCACACGGCTCTGCCTCACGCCCTCACCCTCGCAGTTCTATGAAGACCACGGGAAAGGAGAACGGGGGAAACTGAGGCAGTTGACTGTGTTCAGTTTTATTTTTTTAATAGTTTTTTCCTCTAAGCCTGCCAGTCTCAGAAGTTAGAACAATAGGCAGTATGATATGTTTGTGCCTAATCATGTTGTGATTCTCTCTTCTTAGTGGAATGGAATGTTCGGCCCCCACAAGAAGGATTATACTTTATCGACTTGTCCTATTTAGATTCTATAATTGCCCACTGTACTGAGATTCATATTAAATTCTATGTATTTTGTTATATATCTTCTGGAAAAAACAAAACAATGTGAAACATTAAAAGGTATTAATATCCAAAAAAAAAAAAGAGAGAGAGAGAGAGAGAGAGACACTATATAGCATGAAAAGATGAACTGAGGAAATTAGTTACATTCTGAGCTCTGAACAAATGTTTTCATGAAGCAGTAAGTGACAATTTACCTGGAATCTTTTTAGGCTAATGAGCCTTTAATCTTCACTTTTACACCATATTAATTTGATAAATTTAATTTGTCAACCTAGTGAAAGAATCAACTTTATACTCTCAGTTATATTACAGATTTTAGTTAAATTGGTTATTAAATACAAATTCTCAATTCCTTTAAAAGAAAGACAGTATCGGTGATGTATAAAGCAGAAAAATAGCTCTAGTCCCTTCTGGTCTTATTTTTTTGTTTGTTTTGTTTATATTCATTATTCCTCCTACTTTCCACTTGAATGGGTGTTCTGCATTTAGAGATTCAGATTATGTGTTGGTTTGTAGAAATCGAAACCATAAAGATGTTTGAATTTATCTAATTGGAGTCTTCCAAGGGCCTGCAATTTAAAGCTAGTAGTTCATAGGTGATTACTGCTGAAATGCCCAAAGGGATCACAATGGAAAGAATATCTCTTTGGTGTATTGGATAAAATAATTCAGCTGGAGTGTCATGCTTGCTGTTAATTGTACCTAAAGAATGGTTTATGTACTCATCCTTCATTGTACTGCTTCATAAATTTAATTCAAATATCTGAACAGAAGAAAATCAGAAAGTCCCATATCAGAGACATTGATTAAGAATGAATGGAGCTTTCTCAGCAAAAGCAAGTCCTCTAACAATAGATGTTTAGATCTTTGAATGTATTTTTAGTTTGGTTATTTTTTCTTATTTTTTTTTTTCCCAAGAGCATAGCAAAATGACCTAAAGAAGGGCTCTGCCTGCAGGGCCTTCAGGGCTGAGCATTCCTTTACACTAGTCCATCTTTCCAAACAAGACTGAAACCACAGGGACAAAGTGGGATTGAACAAAACCTTACCTTTGCTTCATCTGTTTGATTTGTATTCATGCTTACTAAGGGTAGATATTATGTTAACATACACAAAGTAAAACCTACAATGCACTGTTCTGGGATTTTTGTTAAAGATTTTTTTAAAGATTTGTTTGTTTATTTTTTGTGAAGAGAGCTTGCACGAGTGCGGGGAGGGACAGAAGGAGGAGGAGAGAATCTCAAGCAGACTCCACTCTGAGCGCAGAGACCGCTATGGGACTTGATCTCACAACCCTGAGATCATGACCTGAGCTGAAATCAAAAGTGAGACACTTAACCGACTGAGCCACCCAGGAACCCCAGCTCTGGGGTAATTTTATCCCATTTGATTTCCTGAAAAACATGTAGTTTGGACTAGATTACTTATTTTTTAGGAGTCTTTGCATCATCTTATTAAATATATCTTCTTTTTAAAGATTTATTTATTTAAGAGAGAGCAGGAGGTGGGGGGGTGGGTGTCATGAGCTCAAGCCCTGCCTTGGGCTCTGTGCTCAGCAGGGAGTCTGCTCAAGATTCTCTCCCTCTCCCTCTGCTCATGACCCATGAGATCATGACCTGAGCTGAAATCAAAAGTCAGATGCTTAACCGACTAAGCCACCCAGGTGCCCCAGATTAAATATATCTTGAAAAGCAAATAAGCAGTATGTAGATTAATAATATTTAAACTTGTTCAGACTGTATAAAACTCATTACTATGCAGAGGAAAGAACAAAATGGGGGAGAAAAAAAGACATGGGCTTTATTTTTGGTTCTGTTCTAATGAACTTAAACAAATACAAACTTGGATATGTGATTTGCAAAATTAAAGGGTCACGTAGCTCTTCCAACTTGTCTTCAATGATTCATGTTTCACTTACCTTTATTTTTCTTATTATAAAATAATGTGCATTTATTGCAAAAAAAATAAACTTACATGTTTATAAATACTTATATTTATAAACATATGTACAAAGACCTCAAAAACCTATTTAAAAGATTAAATCTTTTTTCTAATCATGTCTATGTGCATTTTCTTCTTTATTAAAAAGAGTTCTTAGTGTACTATGCTGCACATTTTTTTCACTCAAAATATGTTATACATATTGATATTGATATATATATATGTTCATTTGTAATGACTGCAGAATATTTGCTCTAGCACAAATTCAATAGATCTTTCATTGTTGAACATTTAAATGGTTTACAGTTTTTAACTAATTTTTTATACTTTTTAACTATTATATCAAAATTTTACCTAATATTATAGGGAAAACTTTTTAAAAATCTTATTTATTTTAACTGAAATAATAAAAGTGGAATTCTAGGTATATGATTACGTAATTTGAATTGAGTTTTTATTTTTATTTTTTAAATATTTTATTTATTTATTTGAGAGAGAGAGAGAGCTTGCACAAGCAGGAAGGAGGGACAGAGGGAGAGAGAGAAGCAGACTCCTCACTGAGCAGGGATCCCAGTGCAGGGCTCAAAACCAGGACCCTGGGATCATGACCTGAGCCAAAGGCAGATGCTTAACTGACTGAGCCACCCAGGCACCCCTGTACTGAGTTTTTAAACATGTACTTAGAGTTTCCCAATAAGAATTGCAGTACTTATTTTGTACTTTCCATTTAAGTAGTAAGGTTCAGAAGTCACAGTTGCTTTGATTAATATTTCTTCCCTTAGTTCTATAACATTAGGTATTAATGCAATTTTCTTAGTCATACAGGAGATGAAATGTTCACTTTCACATTTTCTGTAGGGAATCTAAGTATTTAATACATTTTTATTAGGCTAGGCTACTATAAGAAGATCTGAAGTTCTTGTTATGTCTTTGTTGCCAAATTATAAATAAAACCCAGGATCATCTGGAAAACTTTTAGTCTTCATGGAAGTGTGTTTGCCTATAAAAATGGAAATTCACAGAAGATAAAATTTCTGGAGACAAATGTCTGTCATTGAGCTAAAGGCAGTGTTGAAGAAGATACACAGAAAGATAATGAGATACTATAACATGAAAAGGGATTTCCTCTACACAGAGAATCTCTTTAACCATTTCCTATTCTAGTATGACATCATTTTAATTTCTTATGAAAACGTCAAAAAGTGACAGCAGCCTCTGTCTTTTCTATGTTACCTCAAATATGTGAAAATAATGTCCTAGCAACGATTTAAAAATATTTTCCCAAAATATTTTCCAGAAGGCTCTAAATTTGTATATTCTCATCAGCAGAGTGTAAGAGTGGCTGTCCTTCAAAATATTTACCAACACTGTATATTGTCACATTTTCAAAAATCTGTGAAATTAAGAGCTCCCTTATATGTTTACACTTTTAAGAATCTACTCCCCCCCAAAAAATGTATTATGTAAATAAATGCAGACTTCTTAATCATGGTACAAATATTTCTGTAGAGTTTAATCTGTAGCCAAATCTTTTTCTTTGTCTCATTAAAATTTTGTTACTAATATCCATCAAGTAGGCTCAATGAACCAGGATACTATCTCTGTGTCAAATTTCATTCCTGCACCTTCCTATGCAGAAAGCTTCCCATTAAGGTGTGAAATAGGGGCCAAAGTGCCCAACTGTGAATATGCTAACTACATGTAGTAAGTCTTAGTAATGCAAATATATGTTAAGGTAAATAGAATATGCATCCTCTAGCTTATTTTCATTGCAGCCATTAATTTGTTTATAAATAACTCTAAGTAGGGGCGCCTGGGTGGCTCAGGTGGTTAAGCATCTTCCTTTGGCTCAGGTCATGATCTCCAGGTCCTGGAATGGAGCCCCACATCGGGCTCCCAGCTCAGCGGGGAGCCTGCTTCTCCCTCTCCCTCTGTCTCTCCCCTGCTTGTGCTCTCTCTCTCTGTCAAATGAATAAATAAAATCTTAAAATAAATAAATAAATAAACAAATAATTTTAAGTAGGAGTTAACATAGCCTAGGGGAAAACTTTTAGAGTAGTAAGTGAAAAAGTGGGGAAAATAAGCTGCTTCATTTGACAACATAGATATCAATAATTTCTGGAAATCTATAACTATAACAATATGACACAAACACATGAAAGAACCACCCTTTGAATTACAAAGCTAAGGGGCACCCGGGTGGCTCAGTCGTTAAGTGGCTGCCTTCGGCTCAGGTCATGATCCCAGGTTCCTGGGATCGAGCCCCGCACTGGGCTCCCTGCTCAACAGGAAGCCTACTTCTCCCTCCCCCACTCTCCTTGCTTGTGTTCCCTCTCTCACTGTCTCTCTCTCTCTGTCAAAAAAAAAAAAAAATCTTAAAAAAAAATTACAAAGCTAAGTTACAAATTATTAAGAAAAATTCAAGCCCTCCCAAAACAGAATAAAAAACAACTTGAAGAATTTCACAAATATATAAATAAATATATAAAATATATAAAAGAAGTATAAATAAAAGTATAACATTTAAAAATCAAATTAAAAATTATAAGTGTAAAAATTTAAAAAGTATAATTTTTTTTAATTAAAAAAATAACAGAATAACAGTTTTCCCTAAAATGTCATCCAAAGTGCATAGAAAAATGGCTCTAGACCATTGTTGTGGCAATTTAAATTGCTAACACAATTTTTATATCAAAAGTATCGGTCTTAATTTGGTCAAAAATATTATGTACAGGAATATAGACTAATGACTAACAAAATATGTGCTAAAAGATTTGTGTTTACTCTAGTATCACCTCTCCTATCAAAAAATGAAAATGAACCAAAATAGCTGGCTATAGGACATTACTGGATGCACATACGTCCATTCACTGAATGAAATTATATATAACCATTGAAATGTTAATATAGATTTTCATTAAAATATTAATATAGAATATATTAACAAACAACATCTTTTATCAAGTGAAAAGTAGATAACAAACTAATATGTGATATAACTCAAACATAAAATATTTAGACAAACTCACATAGTTTTATAGAAGATCAGAAGAACATATCCCCAAATATTAGATATAAATATCACTGCATGTTATAACTAAAGAAGTTTATTTTATTTGTACTTTTCTATATTGTCAAAACAATTAATAATAAACATGACTTTCTATTATAGATTTTAAAGAAGGAACAAATATGTTTTAAACAATAGCAGTGAGAACAAAATACACCTGTAAGCTATTAAACATTTTTTTTTTTTACATTTAGAATTTACTTTGACAAATGTAAATAAGAAATGCTAAAAACATGAGGACATTAAAAATACATCCCCTGTTATAGACTCTGAGAATTGCTACCTTTTTCTGCTCTGGGAAAAATTTGTGAACGGAAGCATTCTTCTAAAGAACCATCCACTAAGAAAATAATTCACAGGTCATGAAATAGTTACCTGGAATTGCTTGTAGCAACTTGATGGTCAATTTTAGATCATTAAGCTCTGTTTCAGTGAATCTACAATGCTTTCTTACATATAGGTTATCTGAAACCCTTTCTTGATTCTCCTATCATAACTGTTCTTTTCCAATAGAATTTTCATTTACTTGCAATTTTTCAACCAATTCAGTCTTCATAATAATAATATAATGCTTGATTTTTTTTTTTTTAAGATTTTATTTACTTATTTGACAGAGAGAGAGACAGTGAGAAAGGGAATACAAGCAGGGGGAGTGGGAGAGGGAGAAACAGGCCTCCCGCTGAGCAGGGAGCCCAATTCGGGGCTCGATCCCAGGACCCCAGGATCATGACCTGAGCCGAAGGAAGATGCTTAATGACTGAGCCACCCAGGTGCCCCTGGTTATTTGCTTTTAAATGTGGTTCTTAAAGTGGTTCTTAGGGTAAAAATGTTGGGAAAAATTAAATCTTTAAATTGAGATTTAGAGTATGTTTTCTTTCTTCTATGACTATAAAGGAAATTTTCTTTAACAATTTCTGGTACAAAAATCACAAAGGAATTCCTCAAGTGCCTTCTTTAGTTTGATACTCTTATACTTACCTTTGTAATCAAATTAACTGGGTTACTAAAAATGAATGGATATATGCCTTTAAATTAAAGGTAGTCTTACAATAATTGCAACAGCTAAATGAAACTGAGAGATCAACACAGAGTAATGATTTCCAATTTTTGTATATATAAAAATCATATAAAATATCATAAAAATGCAGATTCTCAATCTCCACTTCAGAAATACTGAACCAATAAACTTAGGATTACATTAGCCTGGTAATCAGAATTTTGTAGAAGCTCCCATGTCTTACTGGTGTCAGGGAACATTAATGTCCTGTCCCCTCAAGATCCTTCTAGCTGGACTAAGAATCAAATTGACATAAGACAGAGTAACAGGAGAAAATCAAATTTAATGGCATACACACCAGGAATCCACATAGACATGGAAATTCCAAAGATAGTCAGGCAAAATGTGGTATATATGTCATTCTGAACTAAGGAGAAGGAGGTAGGTGTCTGGGACTTCAAAAGGAAAGGAATTCAATTCACAGGAAGATAAAAAAGAGTAAAATGTTTGGTAAACAAATGTTTGCTGGGCCACTCAGAAACAATGGGACATAGACAATTTTGATCAAAGAGGCCTTGCTAGGTTCCTCCCTGTCTAAGCAAACCTAGTTCATAGTATGATGTAGTTATGGTGATAGTTCTCTTCCTGGGCGAGGTCCTCTGTCTATATTCTTTTTTGGTAATTGTCAGGGAGGTAAAGAGCTTCTCCTAAATTTGTTGGGTTTTGATGGTTTTTTACTCAAAATAATCTTTATGCCAAAGTGGCCTATCTTAGGGCTGCCTACCCTTGGCCCCTTCCCTGGTGAAGTTAGGACTTTATTTTGAGAAAAGCTGGCTTAGAAAATTACTGATATTATCTTTATGTTTTATGGAAGTATTGGAAATAAACATCGTGTGTAAGTAAAAGTGGATATATTGCTCACAGCAGCTTTGACTTTTATTGAACAAGCTATCAATTAACGTGGATTACTATTTTACTTTTATTGATAATCATAATTGTCTGTCTGGCACCAAAAACACAAATATCATAACTTTAGTAGTAACTGTTAGTTTTATTAACATGTCCAAGGTATCTGATAAAACTGGTTGATCGAAATAAAATGGATCGTCATATGTTTTTTTTTTTTTTTTCAACTGTTTGGGTACCAACTAATTCCTGGATATGTGGGGTGGCATCCCATGGGAGAAAAGCACAATAAAAAACTTTTCAATAAACCTTATTAATGGAAACATGCATTTTATAAAACATTTATTTATAGATGATCTTTTGCCTACTATTGCAATTCATAGGATGCAAGGTAGATTAAAATAAAGTGTTCTTCTTGGTTTTACTCTGTTAATTCCTTTCTTTTTTTTTTTTTTTTTAAGATTTTATTCATTTGACAGAGAGAGAGAGAGCACAAGCAGGCTGAGTGGCAGGCAGAGGGACAGGGAAGCAGGCTCCCTGCTGAGCAGAGAGCCTGATGCAGGGCTCCATCCCAGGACCCTGCGATCATGGCCTGAGCTGAAGGCAGATGCTTAACCGACTGAGCCACCCAGATGTCCCTACTCTGTTAATTCCTAATTAGAATGGAAAGAAACACAGAACTACGAATGAAACTCCCAAGGAGTCACCATAACTTCAGGAACACTACTTCCTTTTCATTAATCCATTCCTTTGAAAGGAAAAGCTTTTCATTCCAAGCAAGAACAACAAAGGATGGTACTTTGCATTCAATTGTTCTTTGTTGCCCTTCATTGGTACTTCCACTGTCTCTCTAACCTCATGGCTCATTTTTATTTCTTCTTCATAGTTTTTCTTCTTATTGAGAAAAAATACAATTTAAGAAGACAAGTAAGAATTAATAGACTCTATGATAATAACACCAGCTAGACAGTAGTGTAAGAAGACCCCAATTCAGAACATCATTTAATCAAGGACAAGATTTCCCTGTATACCTTTGACCTCATTCTGCCTGCAGTCTACTCTTGTCAGTCAAGATTCTTAGATCTGACAAAGAGAATAAAACATTAAAAAAGAAGCAGTCAGTCTCTGTTCTAGGATCAACTGTTCTATAATGCTGCTTTTCTTATGCCCAGACTTCAGACCTTGCCAAACTCCCTGGACTGTCTGTCTCTTAGTGCACTTGTGCTGCCTGTCAGATTGCTTTCATTTAACAGGACACCTGGTCAGCATTGTCCTTTTCCAGAGACATGCAGAGAAATGGAAGCATTTACTCCTTGTTGAAACCATGAGAATGAAAATAGACATCCTGTAAAACACCTGAAAATGTTTTTGCAACGAAATCATGAGAAAATATGAAGCTAATATATTAAATAATACATCTATAAGTAATTAGAAGTACATTGTAGAGAGTCCAAATGAAGTAGGGAAGCTGAAGTGACTCCATTTTAGAGAAGCTCCATTTCTGCTCTTTTTCTGCTAGGCTCCATTTACTCATGTTCCATAGTTTGCCTCTGAATAAGCCAAAGAAGCTATGTTCCCACTTCAAGGGGGACTCAAGGAAGTTAATCATACTCTGATTTTTTGTCCTAGGTCCCAAACATCTGATAACATCTAAGAAGAGTCAGATCCCAAACATGTTCCAGAGCATTAGCTTCAAACAAACTTCAGCTGATGCTGGTATAATACCCCATACTTTTGGTAATTTATGGAATAACACTATTGTTCACCTGACACTCACCTTTGATTGGACCCTATCATGGATTCCTGAAAAAAACATACCCTAGACCCTTTTCCAATATAAACCCCTAACCCCAAACAACAAGGAGACTCATTCTTTTCTCCTTTCTGAATCTCTCCAATAACTCTGCTTGTTATTCTCTGTCACTCAACACTATTCAATAAACTGTTTTCACTTTCTCTGGCTCAAGTTTGATTTCCATCCTGCATGAAGCCAAGGACCCTCTTGGTTGGTTCTATGGGACCCTCCCCTGGGTTCTTGGACCTAGATGACCTGCATCAAAAACATAATCATTCTCTCTTATTCTATAGGAAAGATAGGATGTTCAAGAAATTAAAAAAAAAAAAAAAATCCTAGAGGTAGGCACTAGAAGACGTTTTCTATGTATAAATTTTCCTCAATCTACAGGCAATTTCTCTTTTCAGGTCAAAAAGAGTATTCACTACTTTAAAGTAATTCAAGTTCAGATTGAATGTATTTCCATTAAGTCTAATATCCACTGTGACTGATCTCTCCAACTCACTGTTTTTTAAACAGCTTACTGAGAAGAGGGAACAAATGATAGGATAAAATCTGGACTGAGTCACCTACTTAATCCAGGGGTTAGGCATAACTATTCTATTTATAATCACTCTGTTTTTAGAAATTAATTCCCTCTTAGATTCCACTTAAACATGAATTCCTCTGTTAAAATTTCTGAAAATCTCTATCAAAAATCCTAATCAGACTTTACTTATGCCCACAAGAACTATTTTTAACTAGGAAATTAAATATTGCTTGCTTTCAAATTATAGAAGGCATTTTAAAGTATAGTTTAACACAAAGTTACATTTGGACTTTACTGGAATTAACCTAAGATATGCATTAATATAAAATATGAGCCTTCTTTTGCTGCCATCAATGAAAAGTAAAGTTAGCAAAATGTCTTTTCCATTTCCTTAAAATGCTAAAGCTATTTCAACACTAACTTATATGTATTTTCCTACTTTTCTATTAAATTCTAAATATCAAAGTCCAGAAGCAGTAGTTTTGCATCACTGGCTAAGACTGGCAGAAGCTACAAATTTTCAGTACATGTTATTTCTGTTTTCTCAGTTTCTAAGTCTTCATGTCATCATTTTAATCCTAACTTTCTATATCCATAACACACATTAGACCTGCATTTGAAATATATGCAGTGCCAAAATGGCAGTAGTTACCGTCACAAGAGTTGATAATCAAAAACTGATATGAGAATAATTGATATATTACAATGAGAAAAAATCTAGACATAAAGATTTATAATATAAAAAAAAGTGTTTTAAAAAGTGCTTCAGGCAGCACCTGGGTGGCTCACACAGTTGATTGTCTGACTCTTGATCTCAGCTCAGGTCTTGATATCAGGGTCATGAGTTCAAGTCCCACATTGGGCTCCACGCTGGGTGTGGGGCCCACTTAAAAAAAAAAAAAGAAAAAGTGTTTGTGGATTTTAAGAAATATGGTTCTATGAATGTTTCTTAATTTACAATGAATGTGTCCTAAATTAGACATTGAAAGAAAATATATTAAAATACAAATAAAATATTAATAACAGTCTGAAGCCACTGTGATTGATACTGTGGAAGCTCTGGGACAGTTGGGCCCCAGTTCTGAAATGGGCAGCAAGAGACAGTTGTCAAACCCAAAGTCCCTATCCATAGGGTGGAGAGCAGCAAATAAGAGTGAGGGGAAGGGTCTTACACTCAGAATTGCTGTGAAAATAAGAATTTAAAAAATGAGCATATTCTTAGGTCAATGGCTCATATAAAACAGCACACTTGCTGGTGAATGAGAATAAAGTCTAAGCATACAGAACTGAGCAACTGATTTCCAAAATTCCCAATCTCTCCACAGGAAGGAAACTCTGACATGCCAATATAACTTGGCTATTCACACACGGCATCTCAAAGAAAAAAAGGTGACATAACTGCAAAACTGCCAGACAGGGAAAGACCAGAATAGATATTTAAAAAAAAAAAAAAATTAAAAGCACAAGAGGCAAAATAATATTACAGAAAAACACCAAAACAACTGAATAATCAGAAGAAGATTAAGTCATTAACGGTATGTAAAGGACATCACATTTTCAAAGGATGTTAAAAATAAGTACAATGAGGGGTGCCTGGGTGGCTCAGTTGTTAAGCGTCTGCCTTTGGCTCAGGCCATGATCCCAGGGTCCTGGGATCAAGCCCCACGTTGGGCTCCCTGCTCAGCGGGAAGCCCGCTTCTCCCTCTCCCACTCCCCCTGCTTGTGTTTCCTCTCTTGCTGTCTCTCTCTCTCTCTGTCAAATAAATAAATAAAATCTTTAAAATAATAATAATAATAATAAGTACAATGAAGACTCAGAGAAGTGAAGGAAGAAAATATCCATAAAAACAAAAAGAAATTATAAAACAAAATAGGCTACATAAATCAAAACCAGATAGACATTCAAAACAATTGATTTGAAGTACTAGGGAAATGTATTATCACACTAAAAAAATTCAGTAGATGTAGTATATTCTGGAATAAACACAATACAGAAAGCAAATGATTTGGAAGAGAATGCTATAGAATTTATTCAGAATAAACCTGTTAAAAAGAAACCACAGGCCAAAAATGGAGTAACTGATGTTAAGGCCCTACATCAGTAAACCAAGATTTAATATCTAACCTAACTACAGTTTCAACTTCCTCAGGAATGTAACATTTAACCAGTCAAGCTGGAAATTCCTGATCAATAATAGGAGGCAATCCCCTGCAAGACCGTTTCCCCCTTAGGAGGGCAACCTTGCCCAAACAATGCATTCCTTGCAATTTTTTTTTTTTTTAATGCCCTCCCTCTGCCTTTAAAAATCTTTCCTTTTTGAGGAGGAGTTAAGATGGAAGAATAGTAGGGGGACCCTGGGCTTGCCTCATTGCTGGAACACAACTAGATCAACATCAAATCATTTTGAAGAACTAGGAAATCAATCTGAGGATTAAGAAATCAATTTGCACAATTGGAGGGAGAGAACTGTCAAATGCAAGGTTCAGAGACATGAATTGATGGAGAGAAAAGCCATGGTGCCACAGAGAGGTGGGATCTTTTTCCCTGAGAGAAGTCAGGGAGAGAGGTTGAGAGTGGGAGAGAGAGCAGCATGTAGAGTTTCCACACGATGCCATGGTGTGGGGATCCCCTGAGTTGCATGGGACAGAATGTTCCCCTTCCTGGAGTACATTTGGAAGAGGGTATATTGCCTCTCCAAGGACAAAAGACCTGCCTGATGGCACTGAGCAGGGGCCAGAGGCACACACAGAGGGCAGATAACCTTGTTGCTGTGCTTCAACATAGACTGCAGGTATTCACACAAGCATGCAACTGCTTTTCTGGGACAGAATAGTGCCAGGTGCAGGGCTGCAAGGTTCTCCTCCCTGGGAGGGAAGTGGGTCTCAGTTTTGCAGTGTCCTTTAAGATTTGTTGTTTTGAATCCCAGCTGCTGGCCAAAGATAAAACACAGGAGAACTGTGGCACTGGGCATGCCAACGGCCAAGCACAAGCAGGTTGAGGGCAGGGATCTGATGAAGCCTGGGACACAGAAGAGGAGACTGTTTTTCTGTGAGGGCCTCCTGAACACCAGTAGCCACAAATTCCCCTCCCCAGGGACAACAGCGTGGGGTGACACCACCTTCCAACCCCCTGCCCACCAGCATGGTGGAACTTGAGAGCAAAATACAGTGCCTCCAGTGGAGGCTGGAGTCACTTACACCAAACCCTGCCCTCCTGTGCCTAGCACGGATATCTTTACAAGGGCAGATCTGACTGTGAGCCAGGACAGTAGGCCTCTCCCACAGAAGACCAACACAGGCCCTCCATATGCATCAAGGCTACCGATCATAGAGTGATCCAAAGGATCAACCTCAGTTCTGGTGGAAATAGGAACAGACATTTTTTTATTATTATTATTATTATTATTATTATTATTATTATTATTATTAATTTTCTTTTTCTTGGGAATCAGGCTTATAGTTTTTTTGTTTGTTTGTTTTTCTGTTTGTTTGCTTTTCTGTTCCTTTTCCTTTTCTCCTTTCTTGGATCACACATTTTTTTTTTTAATCAGACTTATCTTAATAAACAAATCACAGCACCCCTAGTTAAAGGTCTAAACACTCCTCACTGGAAGTAAGGAGGAACCCTGCAGAGGACTGATCTGTTGGAAAGAGCAGCCAAAACACAACAGCAGAGTGCACACAGCTTATACCAGGAACACGTCCTGACGCACTAGGCGCTGGACAATATAAGACACCTTCTTAATATAGTATTACCCTCAGGAGTAGGAAACATAACAAGCTTTCATAACATGCAGACAGAAACCAGGCATAATGACAAGATGGAGGATTTCTCTCCAAAAGAAAGATCAAGAAGAAATCAAGCTAGGGATTTGCTCAAAACAGATATAAGCAATATATTTGAAATAGAAATTTAGAACAACAGTCATAGGAATACTAGCTGGGCTTGAAAAAAGCATTGAAGACACCAGAGAAACCCTGGCTGCAGGGATAAAAGACCTAAAAACTAGTCAGGCTGAAATAAAAAAGGTGTAACTGAGATGCAAAATCAATTGGATGTAATCACAATGAGGATGGAAGAAGCAGAGTAATGAAATGGGTGATATAGAGGATACATTTATGGAAAATAATGAGGCTGAAAAGAAGAGGGAAAGAAAACTACTAGGTCACAAATATAGACTTAGGGAACTCAACAATTCCACAAAGCACAATACTATCCATATCATAGGAGGCCCAGAAGAAGAGCAGGGGAAAAGGGGGCAGAAGGTCTATTTGAATATCTAATAGCTGAGATAATCCCTAATCTGGAGAAGGAAACAAGCATTCACGTCCAAGAGGCACAGAGAACTCCCCTCAAAATCAACAAAAACAGATCAATACCAAGACGTATCAGAATGAAACTTGCAAAATACAAAGATAAAGAGGGAATTCTGAAATCAGCTAGGGACAAAAGGTCCTTACACTAAAAGTGTAGACACATAAGGTTAGCAGCAGACTTGTCCACAGAAACATGGCAGGCCAGAAGAGAGTAGCATGATATACTCAATGTGCATAATAGAGGCTAAAGAGCATCCTACTAAAGAATGAATGGGTCAACTAGGAAATTAAAGAAGAAATTAAAAAAAAAAAAAAAAAATACACGCAAGCAAAGAAAATGAAAACTTGACATGCCAAAACCTTTGGGACACAGCAAAGGTAGTCATCAGAAATTATATAGAAATAAAGACCTTCCTCAGGAAGCAAGACAAGTCTCAAATACACAACCTAACCTTACACCTAACAGAGCTGGAGAAAGAACAGAGAATAAAGCCTAAAATTAGCAGAAGAAGGGAAATAATTAAGATTAGAGCAAAAATCAATGAGCTAGGAAAAAAAAAAAAAAAACAGAACAGATCAACAAAACTAGGAGCTGGTTCATTGAAAGAATTAACAAAATTGATAAACCCCTTGTCAGACTTATCAAAAAGAAAAGGGAAAGGACCCAAGTAAATAAAGTCACAAATGAAAGAGGAGAGATCACAACCAACACCACAGAAATACAAACAATTATAAGAGATTATGAATAAGTATATGCTGAAAAAATGGGGCAATCTGTAAGAAATGGATAAATTCCTAGAAACAAATAAACTACCAAAACTGAATCAGGAAGAAATAGAAAATTTGAACAGACCCATAACCAGCAAAGAAATTGAATCACTAATCAAAAATCTCCAAACAGGGCGCCTGGGTGGCTCAGTCGGTTGAGCAACTGCCTTCGGCTCAGGTCATGATCCCAGGGTCCTGGGATCGAGTCCCACATTGGGCTCCCTGCTCTGCGGGGAGCCTGCTTCTCCCTCTCCCACTCCCCCTGCTTGTGTTCCCTCTCTCGCTGTGTCTCTCTCTGTCAAATAAATAAATAAAATCTTTAAAAAAAAAATTAAAAAAAAAAAAATCTCCAAACAAACAAGAGTCTGGGGCTGGATGGCTTCCTAAGGGAATTCTACCAAACATTTAAAGAAGAATTAATATCTATTCTTCTGAAGCTGTTCCAAAAAATAAAAATGGAAGGAAAACTTCCAAACTCATCCCGTGAGGCCAGCATTACCTCGATTCCAAAACTAGACAGAGACCCCACTAAAAAGGAAAATTACAGACCAATATCCCTGATGAAAATGGAATAAAAAATTCTCAACAAGATACTAGCTAATCAAATCCAACAGTACATTAAAAGGATTATTCACCATGATCAAGTATGACTTATTCCTGGGATGCATGGGTGGTTCAATATCTTTAAATCAATCGACATTAATAAAAGAAAGGATAAGAACCATATGACCTCTCAAGAGATGCAAAAAAAAAAAAAAGCTTTTGACAAAATACAGCATCCACTCATGATAAAAACCTGCAAGAAAGTAGGGATAGAGTGAACATAGCTCAACATTATAAAGGTCCTACATAAAAGACCCACAGCTAATATCATCCTCAATGGGAGAAAACTGAGAGCTCTTCTCCCAAGGTCAGGAACACAGAAGGGATATCCACTCTCACCACTATTGTTCAACATAGTACTGGAAGTCTTAGCTTCAGCAATCAGACAACAAAAAGAAATAAAATGTATCCAAATCAGCAAGGAAGAAGTCAAAATTTCACACTTTGCAAACATGATAATTGATTTAGAAAACCTGAAAGACTTCACCAAAATATTGTTAGAATGGATACATAAATTCAGCAAAGTTTCAGGATATAAAATCAACATAGAAAAATCTGTTGCATTTCTACACAGCAATAACAAAGCAGCAGAAAGAGAAATCAAGGTATCAATCCCATTTACCACTGCACCAAAAACCATAAGATATCTAGGAATAAATCTAACCAAAGGGGTAAAAGATCTGTACTCTGAAAACTATAGAACACTTATAAAAGAAATTGAAAAAGACAAAAAGAAATGGAAAAACATTCCATGCTCATAGATTGGAAAAATAAATATTGTTAAAATATCTATACTACACAAAGCAACTACATATTCAATGCAATATCTATCAAAATACCATCAGCATTTTTCACAGAGCTAGAACAAATAATTCTAAAATTTGTATGGAATCAGAAAAGACCCTGAATAGCCTAATAATGTTGAAAAGAAAAGCAAAGCAGAGGCACCATGATTCCAGACTTTAAGCTATATTACAAAGCTGTAATCATCAAGACAGGATGGTACTGGCACAAAAAACAAGACATATAGATCAATGTAATAGAATAGAGAACCCAAAGATGGACACACAATGTATGGTCAACTAATCATTGACAAAGCAAGAGAGAATATCCAAAGGAAAAAGGACGGTCTCTTCAACAAATGGTATTGGGAAAACTAGACAGCCACATGCAGAAGAATGAAACTGGATGACTTTCTTAAACCATACAAAAAATAAATTCAAAATGTATGAAAAACCTAAATATAAGACAGGAAACCATAAAAATCCTAGAGGGGAACACAGGCAGCAACCTCTTTGACCTTGCCCACAGGAACTTTTTACCAGACACTTCTCTGGAGTCAATGGAAACAAAGCAAAAATGAACTATTGGGACCTCATCAAGATAAAACTTTCTGTACAGCAGAGGAAACAATCAACAAAACTAAAAGGCAACCTTCAGAATGAGAGAACATATTTGCAAATGACATGTCTGATAAAGGGTTAGTATCCAAAATTTATGAAGAACTTATCAAACTCAACACCTAAAAAACAAATAATCCAGTTAAGAAATGGACAAACAACATAAATAGACATTTTTCCCAAAGAAGACATTTTTCATGCATCTGACTAACAGACACATGAAAAAATGCATCACTCATTATTGGGGAAATACAAATCAAAATTACCATGAGATATCACCTCACACCTGTCAGAATGTCTAAAAGTAACAACTCAGGAAACAACAGATGTTGGCAAGGATGTGAGAAAGGGGAACCCTTTTGCACTATTTGTGGGAATGCAAACTGGTGCAGCCACTCTGGAAAATAGTATGGAGGTTCCTCAAAAAGTTAAAAATAGAACTACCCTACAACCCAGCAATTAGGTATTTATCCAGAGGATACAAAAATAGTGATTCAAAGGGGCACATGCACCCTGATGTTTATAGCAGCATTATCAACAATGGCCAAATTATGGAAAGAGCCCAAAAGCCCATCGACTGATGAATGGAAAAATAAGTGGTATATATATATTGTAGTGTGTGTGTGTGTGTGTGTGTGTGTGTGTGTGTGTGTATATATATATATATATATATATATATATATATATATATATATAATGGAATATTATTTGGCAATCCAAAAGAATGAAATCTTGCCATTTGCAACAACATGGATAGAACAAGAGTGTATTATGCTAAGCAAAATAAGACAGTCAGAGAAAGACAAATATATGATTTGTCGCATATGTGGAATTTAAGAAACAAAACAGATGAACATAGGGGAAAGGGAGGGAAAATAAAATAAGATAAAAACAAAGAGGGAGGCAAACTGTAAGAGACTCATTTTTCTTAAAGATGTTATTTGTTCATCTGAGAGAAAGAGAGACAGAGAGACCACAAGCTGGGGGAGAGACAGAGTAAGAGGGAGAAGCAGACTCCCTGCTGATCTGAGAACTAATTCAAATTAGTTAACATATAGTGTAGTATTTATTTCAGGAATAGAATTTAGTAATTCATCACTTACCTATAATACCCAGTGCTCATCCCAATAGGTGCCCTCCTTGATGCTCATAACCCGTTTAGCCCATCCTCCCCTTCAGCAACCATGAGTTTGTTCTCTATAGTTAAGGGTCTCTTGGGGCACCTGGGTGGCTCAGATGGTTAAGCATCTGCCTTTGGCTCACAGCATGATCTCCAGGTCCTGGGATTGGGCCCCACATCAGGCTCTCTGCTCAGCAGGAGCCTGCTTCTCCCTCTCCCTCCCCTTCCCCCTGCTTGTACTCTCTCTCTGTGTCAAATCAATAAATAAAATATTTTTTAAAAACTTTAAAAAATAAATAAAAATAAAAATAACCTAATTATAGTGAACCTCTGAATTATTAAGAACAAATAAATTCTTTAAAAAGTAATATAACTATATTTTCAGAAATGCTAACTACAAGAGATATTTAGACAGTGTTAATTTTATAACATTTTTCAAGGTATTTATTTTACTTGCTAATTGAATAAACAATTTAAAAATGGAAAGTCTAAATTTTGATTAAATGAAATCAATATATTTTTGATAAAGGATATGCAGATCAAAAAGTTTTAAAATAATACAAAGGTAATCTTAAGGAAAAGTAAATTGAATTTAGACACAGATAACATGATGATTTGTGTTTTCACAAGGTGCCTAGATATTTGGTTAAATGTTAATTCTGAGTGTGTTAGTGAAGGTTTTCATGGATGAGACTAACATTTGAATCTGTAGATTGAGTAAAATATATTACCCTCCCCAATGTAGCTGGGCCTCATCTAATCCATTGAAAGTCTAAATAGAATAAAAAAGGCAACATAAAGGAGAATTTGTTCTGTCTTCCTGATTGTCCTCAAGCTGGGAAATTAGTCTTCTCCTGCCTTAGGATTTAGATTCAGACTGGAATTACATACCATCAGTTCTCTTGGGTCTCCACAGCTTGCCAACAGAGATTTTGGGATTTTCAGGGTCCATAATCATATGAGCCAATTCTTTATAATAAATATATTTTTAGACAGATAAATATCTAGATAAATACATATTTAGATAGATAGATGATAGATAAGTAGATGTATAGATATATGATAGATACATGATAGATGATGATAGATGATAGATAGATAGATAGATAGATAGATAGATAGATAGATAGATAGATGATAGATGATAGATGATAGATAGATAGATGATAGATAGATGATAGATGATAGATAGATGATAGATAGATAGATAGATAGATAGATAGATAGATAGATAGATAGATTATAGATAAGAGAACTCAGGCTAATACAAATTTTGGTACCAACAGTAGTTCTAGAGGAAAAGGATTTTAATAATGAGTTTTCTGAATTGGTTCTGAGGTTTGTGGAATTAGCTCTCCAGTCTAATTAAAGATGGTAATGTCCTATTTCCAGTAGTAATGAGAGCACTGACAGTCCATGGCATGATCTGGCAATAGTGATATGCAAAACAACTCCACTGAATATTCCTAAGCAACCACTTATAAGAAGCAAGGAACTAGGTAATTGTGTACATGATACTTTCTAACAGTTTTTGGAAAACTGACAAATATAATGAGGTTGTCTGGTTGCTCCTAATGTCTTTGGGCAAAATGATGAAATAAAATTTCCAGCTCCGGTGACTGAGATGACTGCAAGTTTCTGTGTGTTCTCTAAAGAAGTCCCTTTTCTCTTGCAGATGCAGGGCTGAGACTACTGCAGGTAAAATGCAGACTTTCATCCTGTGACTGGCTGAATTATAATGTAAATTGAACTACCAAGTTTGCAGTGTCTGCTGTTAAAAGTGAGAGCATTAATGGGGAAAGAACTGGATCCTGTAAATTGGGATGGGAACCCATCAGAAGACCCTGATGATGACAAGACATGGAGACACTAAATTCTGATGAGTCTCCTTTGCCAGATTCCTCCCCAACCACACTATAAGTACCTATCTCACCCTGAGGAAATTATAATGGTCTTTTTTGAAGCAGTTGCTAAGCAAGACAATGTTGATGTTCCCCAGGACCCACCCCCAGCACCATTTTTTTGCTTCTAGACCCATAACTAAACTCAAATCCCAGTGGGCTTCTGAGGGTTAAGTACAAAGAGTGACCCATGAGGAAGTGTGCTACAGTCCAAAAGAACTATTTGAGTTTTCTAATTTATACAGATAAAATTCTGGGGAACATGTGTAGGAATGGACATTAAGAGTATAGAACAAAGATTATGGGAACATAAAGTTGAATCAGGCCATATTTATTGGTATGTGCCCTCTAAGGAGAAATTCTGCATTTGTGTTGTAGCTCTGAGAGTTAGGAAGATATTTTATAGTTGGTTTGGTTGATTGACTAAAATATGGGTGAAAACGTGGCCTACCATGAGCAAATTAGAAATATTGGACCTGCCTCAGTTTAATACAGAGGAATGAATCCAAAGGCTTAAAGAGATTGAATGTTAGAGTGGATTTGTCATTTAAGACCTATTCACTCATCCTGGGAGGGGCCTGAAGACATACTTTTCACCACTTTTATGTTTATGAGAAAAATAATTTGTGAGGCTAGTCCCTGCATCATTGAAGAAGTCTATGATCACTCTTCTCTGTAGGCCAGACCTCCCAGTGGTGACTGCAGTCACAAACTGGGAAGCCTAAATGCAGTTAGAGTATTTGGATCTTCAGGTAGCAGGGGCCAAGTGACAGTACTCAAGCCAGGTGGGTGAAATAATAAACAGCAGAGTCAAAAAAGCAACTAGACAACCAACTCACACAGACCTGAGGCACTGAGGAGTCGATCATAGTGTCCCCAGAGTGAAATACAAAGGAAGAATGCTAAATTCCTACTTGATCTGTGTAACAGAAAAGTTCTAAGTCAAGTGAACAAAAGTCTGGCCTGAATCATTAAAACAGTCATGGATCCTCAATTAGTTCTCAGACTTGAGCCAGTTTATAGACCCAGAATCCTTTGAGTGAAGAGGAGAATGGATCCCTTTGAGGAAGGACCCTGGTACACTGCCAAAAATATATATTGTTAATCTTGCTCCTGGCCTTCCTTAAAGGGATCTATAGCCTTTACCAGGATAACTGTACATTTGGGCAAAGGAAATAAGTTGATTTTCAAGAATGACTGGACACTGACTATAAACTGACATAATTCCTAGAGACCCAAAACATCACTGTGATTCACTAAGAGTAGGGGTTTAGAAGTCAGATGGCCAATGGAGTTTTAGTTCGTGTCATCTCGCAGGGG
The DNA here is from genome assembly GCF_011800145.1 of Mirounga leonina. Classification (NCBI taxonomy): domain Eukaryota; kingdom Metazoa; phylum Chordata; class Mammalia; order Carnivora; family Phocidae; genus Mirounga; species Mirounga leonina. The sequence goes on from NW_023270454.1 coordinate 26,216,600, forward strand.
GCTCTGTGGTTCTCCAAATACATCTTGTGGTTATTTCCTTGGTTCAGGGATGCCTGATTGAAATGGATAAATTCAAGAGCTGAAAGAATCCCGTTATTGTTTCCCTCACCTGTGATGAGGGCAATTAATGGTAAGAGGCCAACTGCTAAAAGGAAAAAATCTACAGCCAAGAATATTCTACCCAGCAAGGCTTTCATTTAGAATAGAGGGAGAGATCGAGTTTCCCAGAAAAACAAAAATTAAAAGCAAAACCAGCCACGTCCCTGTCACACACGATGCCATTGGCCTGTGGGTCCCAAATTCACAGTCCAGCCACCCTCCTGCCTGAGTCAGCATGCACAGCCTGCCACCTGCTCAATGCCAAGTCAACACGCCTTCACCTCAGATTGCCAAGGGCTCAAATTGACACAATTCCCTTCAAATTCTAGCCCCTGTGCTCAAGTTTGTGTACAAAAGTGGGCATAATTATAACAGCAGAATGAAGCAACCCAAACATCTAACTATTTCTGTGGAATATAGAATGGATAAAAGGAGTGTGCCAGGCTGAGAACATCTCCAACAAGCACATCAAAGAACAATACATACAGCATGATTCTGGTTAGTTAAAAAAAAAAAAAACCTGGGATGAATAAAACAAGATGAAACCAGAGAGGGAAACAAACCATAAGAGAGTTCTTAAGCATAGGAAAGAGACTGAGGGTTGCTGGAGGGGAGGTTGGAGGGGGGTATGGGGTAACTGTGTGGTGGGCATGAAGGGGGGCATGTGATGGAATGAGCACTGGGTCAACACCTGATGCAACTGATGAATCGCTGAACTCTACCTCTGAAACTAATAATGCACTATAGTGTTAATTAATTAATTGAACTTGAAATTAAAAAAAAGGGACTTCCCCCCAAAAAAAGAGGCCAAGTAGAGGTCACTAGAGGTGACTCTAACCAGGAAAATAGTAGGCCAAATGTGATACTGCCTTCTTGGAGGGATTGTGCTACAATCAATGACTTGAAAGAGGCAGAGTGGTGATTCCCTTTACATCCCATTCAACTCACCTATTTGAATTTTCTTCTGCAAATATAATTATCATACTAAAAAAAAATTCAGTAGGTGTAGTATATTCTAGAATGAACACAATAAAAAATAATTTGGAAGAGAATGCCGTAGAATTTATTCAGAATAAACCTGTTAAAGAGACAACCAAATTGGAGTGACTTCTATTAAGTCCCCACATCAGTAAACCAAGATTTAATACCTAACCTACAGTTTCAACTCCCTCAAGAAAGTAACCTTTAACCAGTCAAGCTGGAATTCCCTGGTCAACACTCAGAGGCAAACCCTCAGTGACACCCTCCCTTTAGAAGGGCAATCTTGCCTAAACAATGCATTTCTTGCAAGAATGCATGAAATAAATAAGATACAGAGACAATAAATTATATTATAATAATTTTATCATTATCATCTAATACCAGAATAAATTGCCAAAAGACCAACTAATAGTTTTATAAAAATGACCACCCATTTGGCCAGTTGTTTCACAGGCCTATAAAATAAAACGTGTTATTGGAGGTTAGCTGACACACAATGATGAATGCAATATAAGAGAAGAGAATTAAAAGTAAATATCTGCTTGTGGGATAATTTATAAATTTTTATATAAGAATATTCTGAAGCTAAGCAATTTTAGTTTCAACAAATACTATGATTAAGACTTACAAATAAATATATAGTCAGTTAAGCAAGGTATTAAAAAATGTAGGTTTTATTAAAAATGTTATTTCTAGGGTTTTCTCAATGCATTTCAATTCATGTAGGGTATAAACTATTCTGGGTCAGGATTTATGTGATTCTAACTTATACACACATAAAAAAGTTAATAATATTCAATAATAATCCTTATTGTGAAACAATAATGTTAAAATACTATTTTTCTTGTAACAGATTCCTAAGACACTTGCATTATTTATTTCTAAACAATATTACTACATTGGGAAAATATATTACAAGTAAAACCTATTTCAGCACTATTTAAATTATCTTTATGATCAGTCAATTCTTGTATTTAAATTAGTTTGAAAGACCAATTTCTTGAACATAAAACTCTCCTCTATTTTAATAATGTTTTAGTGAGATTTATTTTTTTATTTTTTAGAGGAAAAAAAATCAAATTGCTCGTTAATATGCAATGATTGCAAAATACACAGGGAAACAGGAGTGTAGGGAACAATTTCAGCATATAGCCAGGCCTGAGGACTATGATAAAGTTGATCCCTCACATTTTAGGAATGCAGCAATAGGGTGAGAATCTATTTTAAGGACTCTACCTTCTTTCTGTCTACTGCATAGCTTTAGTTATGACTTCTAGTGCATCTTGCTTTTTGCTGACAATCCTTTCTTTTCGTGTTTTGCTTTCACATGTTGCTTTTTTGTTGTTGTTCTTATCTCTGTCTCTTAGATTCAAGGTCCCAAAAAGAGATCATTTAATTGGGTCAAATTTTCAGTAAAAGGTAGACTTCAGGAAAGAGCTTCTAGGCCAGGTGTCTTAAAAATAGCTATTGTTAGGTGAAGTGCGGATCCCTGGTCTAATCAGTTGTGATCTTCGCAGTAGAATGATGGGGGACACCGTGGAAAGAGCACCTAGGTGGATCAGAACCTTTTAGACTTTACTGAAAAAGCCAGTATAATACAAGTACCTTGAAGAGCTTCTCTAATACAAACATGATGTTTAGATATGACAATGTCTAATCTATTGTGTATGTATTAATAAGACTACCTTTCAGTATTCCATTCATACCCGATCCAGAAAAAGAAATCTAAGAATTAAGAAGAGCAACTGGACATAGTGACCAATAAAAGTAATAGAAGAAGGCTTTGAAAACTTATCCAAGATCAGTGTGTGATTTCTTTTTTAATATATGTGAAGAACAAAGTTATACTAGAATGAGTGACATGATCCTTGCAGGCAAGGACAACTTGCAGCTTTAGGCAAAAATAACTCTCATGAGAAGAATTACATGAATTTTTAAATATTTCTCAGATGATAAAAGAAAAAATAGCTACCTGAAAGAAACCCACAATTGAGAATCATTTTGAAGCCTCTTATTCTTGTTTCTACTCTAGAGTCTTAAAGATTTCTCCTCCTTTTTATCCAAAAAGGTATACGATATTAGGAAGGGGAAAAGTTTAGTTCTAACTAATGATACTGTGAGAGGTAAAAACGTTCATATGACTGGAGAAGAGATAACAAAACTGGCTGACTGGGGCTGTAGGAATAGTGGGCCAAATAAAATAGAACAGGGAGAATTCTAGGAAGGAGGACTGATTTATTTATTTATTTATTTATTTATTTATTTATTTATTTATTTTTAAGATTTTATTTATTTATTTGACAGAGAGAGACACAGTGAGAGAGGGAACACAAGCAGGAGGAGTGAGAGAGGGGGAAGCAGGCTTTCCACTGAGCAGAGAGACCGATGCGGGGCTCGATCCCAGGACCCTGGGATCATGACCTGAGCCGAAGGCAGACGCTTAATGACTGAGCCACACAGGCACCCCAGGAGGACTGATTTAAAGGATGGAAGATAATGAGGAAAAAGAGACAACATGACCAAGAGTGAAGATGTAGTACAGTCATAATCTGAATTTGTCATTGGTAACATCTTGTGTTTTTATCTGGTCATTAAGTGATTTTGCATCATCCTTTGACTCCATGGCTCGAATTTGGTACTGGAAATATCTAATAAGGATGCTTAAATTTTCAATTTTCCACATGGCATGTTTGCATCCAGCTGACCATAGGGAAGGAAATATTTCTCTCTTATTCTAGGTAATGGTAGGCAATACAGATAATTTTTTGGGGGGGGGTAATATATTATCAGAGATCCATCAAATAAACATGGCTCAAGAAGGAAAAAGGATGACAGTGCAGCTTCACCCTTCCTATAACTGATGAGCCAATAGGAAAAGTGCCTTTTGCACAGGTTCCATGAGCACACAGAAGTATAAATGAAGTTAGGAATGCAAACTTAAAACAAATGCATGTGTAGAAAGTATGGTCTTTTGGGGCGCCTGGGTGGCTCAGTTGGTTAAGTGACTGCCTTCAGCTCAGGTCATGATCCTGGAGTCCCAGGATCGAGTCCCACATCGGGCTCCCTGCTCGGTGGGGAGCCTGCTTCTCCCTCTGACCCTCCCCCATCTTGTGCTCTCTCTCTGTCTCATTCTCTCCCTCAAATAAATAAATAAAATCTTTAAAAAAAAAAAGTATGGTCTTTCAACTTTTATTTGTAAAATATAAACATCTTCCTCTATTGTCTATATTTTATTTTCTACCTTTCATTTATTAACTATACTATGATTATAAACCTCCTTATCTTAGCCACCTTGATGCATCTTAATCACACACTCAAAGAAATACGCCATTTGGAGATTATAAAATCTACTAATTGTATCACAACTGAAGCTTGCAGTCCAGTCAGTGTCTGAAGTGACTTAAAACATGTAACAACTGTTGGGATGCCTGGGTGGCTCAGTTGGTTGGGTGTCTGAGTCTTGGTTTCAGCTCAGGTCATTGCGCTCTCTCTCTCAAATAAATAAATAAATAAACAAACAAACAAACAAACAAACAAATAAATAAATAAATAAATCTTTAAAAAATGTAACAACTTTAGCTTTATATTCTATCCCATATTCCTTATCTCTTTCAGGTCTCTAATTATACTCCTAAAACAAATTTTTTGTTCACTTAGGGTTTAAATATTAGAAAATTCTATTGAGTATATGTCTTACAGGAAATACCAGCATCACTATAAGGGATTGAAAATTATGTTCCCAAGTGAAACCACAGCAAATAAATTCTGTGCCTATGTAGCCCCTGGAACACCTGGAAAGAAATATATGATCCATATACTCCTTTAGCATGTACATTTGTCTGTGAGATGTACACAGACCTTCTTTTTTAAAACAATGAAGGGCACCTAGGTGGCTCAGTTGGTTGAGCATCTGACTCTTGGTTTCAGGTCAGGTCATGATCTCAGGGTCAAGAGATTGAGCCCTGCATTGGGCTCCATGTTCAGTGGGGAATCTGCTTGAGATTCTCTCATTCTCTCTCAGATAAATAAATCAGTCTTTAAAAAAATAATAAAAAAATAAAACCGATGAAACGTATTTGGGTAAATGAATACATGTGAGAAAGACTTTTTATATGAAATAAGGAAATGTTTTTATATTGAGACATAAAAGGAAGCTATATCATTATTTAGTGTTGTGGGTGATTAAAATATGTTAATACATATACATATATATACATTATATATCTCTTATATACATTATATATATTCTCTCTATATATTATATATGTATATATTTTCTATATACATTATGTATTCACCCTAATGCCTTGAACTTCTAAACAGCTAAAAATGGGGGGGGGGGAGGGGGAAAAAAGAACATTAACAGTCATCTGTGGACATTATTAATGGTAACACAATCTAAAAGTTTAAATATGAATCCTTGCTGTTTTCTCTCCCAGATTCCTATGATTCAGTGTTTTAGAAGAGCTAATGTAGTGATCATATACACTAAACTCAGAGCCAAAGAAAAATTTGAGCCTTAAAACCTGGCTTGGTTTTAAGCTGAGGCACCATTCCTCAAGAATGGGCAATTTGCTTGATGGGAGAAAATATCAGAAAAAAACATGTCTTTTAGGCTATAAATGCTAGGCATAATAGTCAAAACATTTCACAGTTTTTCCACACTTAACAATGTTTATTACTACTAGAGCAACCCAATACACTATATATAAAGTAAGAATACACTTTTCTATTACAGCAGTTAGTTTTGATGACTGATCCCTAGAATAGTTGTTTATACTTAGTTTTCTTCCCCTCCAATAAAATTCCTTTCATGTGCTATAGATGGAGTATGTGTAGAGAATCAAGTCTCATTCTTTTCAACCATCTAATACTTGCATGTAAAAATATTGATTTAAAGAGATATTTCTCCATTAAATATGTATTCCACTATGATGAAGCAGAGCTATAAACCTTTTTTAAAAAATTATAAGCATTAGATGAAATAGATTATTAGTATAGTCCTGTTAGTTGAGCAAGACATTTGAAAATAACATATTTAGTTTGTGGACCCATACATCTTACCAATATTAACTATGAACATTCAATCTAGTCATTGCCTCGTTTGTGTGGAAATTATTTTTCCACATAAAGCCTGGGGAAATAAAAAACAGCAACTCTCCAGGACAATGGCAATGTCACACATCAAACTCCTGGGAGTGCAGAGAAAAAAAATAGTACACAGATGAGCAAAATCTGTATGTACACATATAATTAAAGTAAAAGTTTGAGTCATCTAGACTACTAAAACGTATCTCTATTTTTCCAAGAATACCTGGTACCAAGGGTAGGAGAAAAAATTTCATTTGAATTATGCTTCAGATTTTACCTGTATGCATAGCATCAATAGCCCCAAGGAAACATTGCCAGGCTTTCAAAATACTTCTTTAAAGATAATATTCTTCATATTTGAAAGAATTTATTTTCATTTCTGATGTGCATATTTCTCAATAATCATTACTATGCATTACATAAGAAGGGGCAAATGCCAGGGAATCTGTAAGACATTTAAGGCCACTCTGCATTTATAAGTAGCACATCTTCTTAGATAGAAAGGTTTATTAAACTTTCAAATTTCTGCTAATAGGTAGGAAATCATACTCTGAGTTTTAAATTTCCCTAGTATACTCAGTAGCATTGCTTACATGTTGTCATGATGAAATTCTATCCAATAAGAAGAGCTTAAGCAAGAAATAACCTCTGCTAACACAGTTGAAGTACATGGCCTGCATAAAAAGCAAAAGTTTTAAAATGCTGTATATTTGTTATTTCTAACCCCCTAGAATTAAATATTTGTAGAATGCTATGTTAGAGGAAAGAAAAAATAATATCAGTCACAAATTTATGAAAGAAATATATTCATTTCCCAGAAATATATGAAATCAAAATTAAACATTTTGTTTGATGGAAAAGAAATAGAAATTTGAGCACCTATAGGTATCTATTTCTTGCAACACCCAAATTACCCAATTTAAGGTTGCTTTTATTTTCACACAACCAACAAGAAATTGGACTTGATATTTATTCACGGAAGTCAGAGAAAAAAGTTCTTGCATCTTTTGTTTATTGTGCAGATTTTCTTCTCTACTACACTTATGGCTAGACTTCCACCACTCTTCTATAGGTCTCTATTATGAGATCAAAATGAAATGTGGCTTTAAAATAAATAACTTTTAAATATAAAATTGTGCTTGATCCTTCCTTCTACTTGTGTTAGCAAAAAAAGAACATGAAAGAAGACATAACCTCAGACATATATATAATTTGCACCTATAAAAGAATTTGTGCTAAAGAATCATCTGGATTTTGCTTAGATTGAAGAACCTTCTTCTGATAATGAACAACTTACTTGGTGGGAAAAACAAGATTTGAGATAAGATACATGGCATGTACTCATGTTACTTTGTTTTCAGAGTCAACCAAGGCAGCATTGTATGCAGTTCATTTTGCTATGTAAGAAAAAGAAATCAATCCAACTCATTGTATGAGTCATTATGACCCTTATACCAAAACCAGACCCATCACAAGGAAACTATAGACAGATATCCCCTATGAATATTTAGACAAAATCCTTAACAAAATGCCACCAATGCAAATTCAGCAACGTATAAAAATAACTTTACAACATGATTAAGTAAGATATATCACAGGAATGCAAGGTTGGTAGAACATCCAAAAATCATTTAATCAAATATATCAATGGAAGGAAAAACAAAAACCACATGATCATCCTAGTAGCCACAAAAATAGCATTTGACAAAATTTAACACTGTTTCATGATTAAAAACAATTAACAAATTGAAACTAGAAGGGAATTTCCTGAACCAGATAAAAGACACCTATAGAAAATCCGTAGCTAACATCATACTTTATGATAAAATATTGGATCTTTCTTCCTAAGACCAGGAACAAGAAAAGAATATATGCTCTCTCCACTTCTAAACAACATTATACTAGAGGTTTTAGCTAGGTCAGTTATACCAGAAAAAATAAATAAATAAAACATTTATTTGGGAAGGAAGAAGTAAAATTGTCTCTACTTACAGAGGACATGTTCATTTATATATAAAATTCTAAGAAACCTGATAAAAAATGATTATAACTACTAAATGAGATCAGCACACTTGCAGGATATAAGATTAATACATAAATTCAAGTGCATTTCAACACACTGGTAATGACAATCTGAAAGGAAATTAAGAAAAACAACTCTGTTAATAACAGCACCAAAAAATAAAAATAAAATAAAATAAAATAAAAAACAAAATAAAATGATTAGGTGTAAATTTAACAAAGAAAAATGCAAAATATATTCTGAAAATACACAAACCTGAAGATTAGGTCAGCAGTCCAGGCTAACAATATATATTTGGCAGTATAAAAATCATTAAACTGAATGACATCAACAAGAGAATTAACACAGACAAAAATTGGAATAAATGCAACAGTTGAGTTTTGGAGCTTTCAATTTAAGAGATTAAAAAATGAAAAAAAAACATTGAGAAATTAGAAAGAATTGAGAATGAATAGTGTAGTCAAGAAAAATGAGGAGAAAACGATGACTCTATGTAATTTTTTTAATAAAGTCTTCTCAGAAATTGAGCTGGATATCTACCAGACCACTCTGGACACCCACAAAATCAGCCTGAGAGGGAGGAAGATATATCTGGATCTCTACAAACAGAATATCTCAGGCGGTTTGTCTCGAGGTATGAAGCTGGGAGCCATGATTCTGTATGCAGATATCAGAAGATAAATGGAAGGGGGAAAGAGCTGCCATAAGGGCTTGAGCCAGGAAGGTGAAATAACACAGAAGCACAAAATCCTCCCCCACTGGGGACAGGGCACAGACTCGCAGACCAGTAGTAGCAGGGAAAGGACTTTAGGGCAGCCCCCAGGACTGACACCTGGAGCTGCAGGGGCATGCATGTGAACTAGGAGTAGCTGGTGGTTTTAAAAGCACAAAGGGCAGAGACGTGCCTGGACCTGGCAGTGAGGGCTGGGCCCACAACCCAGGACGCTGCAGTTTTAGCAGCACAGACAGAAACGGAGAGAGTGTGGCCTGGAGAGCTCACTGAAGAACAGACTGTGATCTCTCTGTTCTGAGGGAAAGGTTTGGAAATGGTCACTTCTGCTCTGACTCTCTGAAGAGACATGAGAAAACTGCCAGGGAAAGCTGCCAGAGAACAAAAGCCCCAAAACACCAGTTTTTGCTGAGCCCATCCACCCCACAGGGGGCAGGGCAACTATGCCCAAACAGGGTTGCCTGAGTAACAGTGTGGCCCCTCCCCCAGAAGACAGGCTGGAGGAACAAGAGGCTGACAACCCTAAGGTCCCTATAAAACAGGTGCATCTTGCTTGGGTTGTGGTCAATAATTTGGACTCTATACATTCCCTCAACCATGCCTCAACAGAATGACTAAGAGGAGGAAACCCCAAAATAGGAAAGACTCAGAGACTGTGAATTTGGCCACAGAACAAATGGATATAGATATAAGCAAGATGTCGGAAATAGACTTCAGGGTAATGGTTATGAAGACAATAGCTAGAATGGAGAAAAGATTAATGGTAATATAGAGTCTCTAGGACAGAAATGAGAGCTGATTTGGCAGAACTTAAAAATGATATCAATGAGATCCAATCTAATCTAGGTACTCTAACAGCTAGGGTAAATGAGGCAGAAGAACAAATTAGTGATCTAGAAGACAAAATGAGAAAAGAAGGAACAGGAGGAGGCCTGGAACAAACAGATTAAAATCCATGAAAACAGAATTAGAGAAATAAGTGATGCCATGAAATGTTCCAATATCAGAATTATTGGGATCCCTGGTGGGGTGGGGAGAGAGAGAGAGAGGACTAGAATATATATTTGAGCAAATTGTAACTGAGAACTTCCTTAATCTGGGGAATGAAACAAGCATTCATATCCTAGAAGCAGAGAGGACCCCTCCCAAGATAAAGGAGAACAGACCAACACCTCATCATGTAATAATAAAACTTGCAAATCTTAGAACAAAGGAAACCATCTTAAGGGCAGTTAGGGGAAGAGATTCCTTACATACAGAGGGAGGAACATCAGAATAATGTCAGACCTATCCACAGAGACCTGGCAAGCCAGAAAGGGCTGGGAAGACATATTCAGGGTACTAAATGAGAAGAACATGCAGCCAAGAACACTTTATGCAGCAAGGCTGTCATTTAGAATGGATGAAGAGATGCAGAGCTTCCAGGACTGGCAGAAACTGAAAGAATATGGGACCACTAAGCCAGACTGCAAGAAATATTAAAGGGGGTTCTATAAAAGGAGAAAGGAGAAAAACCCCAAGATTAATATAGAACAGAAATTTACAAAGACAATCTATAGAAACAAGGGCTTCACAAGCAAAATGATGACAATAAAATCATATCTTTCAATAATCACTCTCAATGTGAATGGCCTAAATGCTCCCATAAAACAGCACAAGGTTGCAGATTGGATAAAAAGACAGGACCCATCCATATGCAATCTACAAGAGACTCATTTTGAACCTAAAGATACATCCAGACTGAAAGTGAAGGGATGGAGAACAATCTTTTATGCCAAAGGACATCAAAAGAAAGCTGGGATAGCAATTCTATCAGAGAAATTAGATTTTAAGATAAAGACTGTAGTTAGAGACACAGAAGGACACTATATCACTCTTAAAGGGTTGATCCAACAAGAAGATCTAACAATTGTAAATTTCTATGCCCCCAACATGGGAACAGCCAACTACATAAGCCAACTGTTAACCAATATAAAAAGACATATTGATAATAATAGGTTAATTGTAGGAGACCTCAACACTCCGATCTCAGCAATGGACAGATCATCTAAGCAGAAAATTAACAAAGAAACAAGAGCTTTGAATGACACATTGGACTAGATGGACCTCATAGATATATACAGATCATTCCACCCTAAAACAACAGAATACTCATTCTTCTCGAGCGCACATGGAACTTCCTCCAGAATAGACCACATATTAGGTCACAAATCAGATCTCAACTGATACCAAAAGACTGAGATTATTCCCTGCATGTTATCAGACCACAATGCTTTGAAACTGGAACTCAATCACAAGAAAAAATGTGGAAGGAATTCAAACACTTGAAAGCTAAAGACCACTCTGCTTAAGAATATTAGGGTCAACCAGGAAATCAAAGAAGAATTTAAACAATTCATGGAAACCAATGAGAATGAAAACATATCGGTCCAAAACCTATGGGATACTGCAAAGGCGGTCCTATAGGGGAAATACATAGCCATCCAAACCTCGTTCAAAAAAAATAGAGAAATCCCAAATTCACCAACTAACTCTACAACTTAAAGAACTACAGAAAAAACAACAAGTGATTCCTAAGCCACACATTAGAAGAGAAATAATTAAGATTAAGGCAGAGATAAATGAATTAGAAATCAGAAATACAGTAGAGCAGATCAACGAAACTAGAAGCTGGTTCTTTGAAAGAATTGATAAGATCAATAAACCACTAGCCAGACTTATCCAAAAGAAAAGAGAAAGGATGGAAATTAATAAAATTATGAATGACAGGGGAGCAATCACGATTAACACAAAGGAAATAGAAACAATTGTTAGAAATTATTATCAACAACTATATGCCAAGAAATTAAGCAACCTGGAAGAAATGGATGCCTTCCTGGAAACCTATAAACTACCAAGACTGAAACAGGAAGAAATTGACAACCTGAATAGAACAATAACCAGTAATAAGATTGAATTAGTGATCAAAACCCTCCCAGAAAACAGGAGTCCAGGGTCTGATGGATTCCCTGGGGAATTCTACCAAACATTCAATGAAGAAGTAATACATATTCTCCTGAAGCTGTTTCAAAAAATAGAAATAGAAGGAAAGCTTCCAGACTCATTCTATGAGACCAGCATTACTTTGATCCCCAAACCAGGCAAAGACCCCATCGAAAAGGAGAATTTCAGACCAATATCCCTGATGAATATGAATGCCAAAATTCTCAACAAAACCCTAGCTAATAGGATCCAACAGTACATTAAAAGGATGATCCACCATGACCAAGTGGGATTTATCCCCGGGATGCAAGGGTGGTTCAACATTTCCAAATCAATCAATGTGATAGAACACATTAATAAGAGGAGAGAAAAAGAACCATATGGTCCTCTCAATTGATGAAGAAAAAGCATCTGACAAATTTGCAGCATCCTTTCCTGATTAAAACTCTTCAGAGTATAGGGATAGACAAAGCATTCCTCAATTTCATAGAATCCATTTGTGAAAAACCCACAGCAAATATAATTCTCAATGGGGAAAAGCTGAGAACCTTTCCCTTAAGATCAGGAACATGAAAAGAATGCCCACTCTCACCACTATTGTTCAACATAGTACTAGAAGTCCTGGCAACATCAATCAGACAACATAAAGAAATAAGGTATTCAAATTGGCAAAGAAGAAGTCACAGTCTCTCTCTTCGCAGATGACATGATACTTTATGTGGAAAACAAGACTCCATCCCCAAATTACTAGAACTCATACAGCAATTCAGTAATGTGGCTGGATACAAAATCAATGCACAGAAATCAGTTGCTTTTCTATACACTAACAATGCAACGGTAGAAAGAGAAATTAAAGAATCGATTCCATTTACAATAGCACCAAAAACCATAGTATACCTTGGAATAAACCCAACCAAAGAGGTAAAGGATCTAGGAACAACAGAACACTCATGAAAGAAATTGAAGAAGGCACAAAAAGATGGAAAAACATTCCATGCTCATGGATCGGAAGCATAAACATTGTTTAAATGTCTAGGCTGCCCAGAGCAAACTATACCTTCAACACCATCCTGATAAAAATACCAATGGCATTTTTCAAAGTTCTGGAACAAACAATCCTAAAATTTGTATGGAATCAGAAAAGACCCCGAATCGCCAAGGAAATGTTGAAAAAGAAAAACAAAGCTGGGGCCATCACATTGCTTGACTTCAAGCTATATTACAAAGCCGTGATCACCAAGACAGCATGGTACTGGCACAAAAATAGACACATAGACCAATGGAACAGAATAAAGACCCCAGATATGGACCCTCAACTCTATGGTCAAATAATCTTTGACAAAGCAGAAAAAAATATGCAATGGAAAAAAGACAGCCTCTTCAATAAATGGTGCTGAGAAAACTGGACAGCTGTTTAAAGAAGAATGAAACTAGACCATTCTCTTACACCATACACAAAGAGAAACTCAAAATGGATGAAAGACCTCAATGTGAGACAGGAATCCATCAAAATCCTAGAGGAGAACATAGGCAGTAACCTCTTCAACATCGGCCACAGGAACTTCTTTCAAGACACGACCCCAAAGGCAAGGGAAACAAAAGCAAAAGTGAACTTTTGGGACTTCATCAAGATAAAAAGCTTCTTCACAGTGAAGGAAATAGTCAACAAAACAAAGAGGCAACCCACGGAATGGGAGACGATTTTTGCAAATGACACTACAGACAATGGGCTGATATCCAAAATCTATAAATAACTTCTCAAACTCAACACCCCAAAAACAAATAATCAAGTCAAAAAATGGGCAGAAGACATGAACAGACATCTCCAAAGAAGACATACAAATGGCTAACAGACATATGAAAAAATGTTCATCATCATTAGGCATCAGGGAAATTCAAATCAAAACCACATTGAGACACCACCTTACAGCAGTTATAACGGCAAAAATTGACAAAGCAAGAAATAACAAATGTTATTTGTTATTCTCCACAACAAATAAGAAAGGGGAGAAAGAGGAACCCTCCTACACTGTCAATGGGAAAGCAAGTTGGTACAGGCACTTTGGAAAACAGTGTGGAGGTTCCTCAAAAAGATTAAAAACAGAGCTACTGTATGACCCAGCAATTGCACTACTGGGTATTTACCCCAAAGACACAGATATAGTGAAAAGAATGACTATATGCATCCCAATGTTCATAGCAGCAATGTCCACAATAGCCAAACTGTGGAAAGAGCTGAGATGCCCTTCAACAGATGAATGTGGTCCATATATACAATGGAATATTACACAGCCATCAGAAAGGATGAATACCCAACTTTTACATCAATATGGACAGGACTGAAGGAGATTATGCTAAGTGAAATAAGTCAAGCAGGAAAAGTCAATTATCATATGGTTTCACTTAGTCGTGGAACATAAGGAATAGCATGGAGAACATTAGGAGAAGGAAGGGAAAAACAAAGGGGGAGAAATCGGAGTGGGAGAGAACCATGGACTCTGAGAAACAAACTGAGGGTTTTAGAGGGGAGGAGGGTAAGGGGATGGGTTAGCCCAGTCATAGTTATTAAGGAGGGTACGTATTGCATAGAGCACTGGGTGATATACAAAAACAATGAATCATAGAACACTACATCAAAAACTAATGATGTATTATATGGTGACTAACATAATAAAATAAAAATAAAAATAAAAATAAAAATAAATAAATAGTTTCAATAAATGGAAAATAATCTGCTATTTCAAATACCTTTGATAAATAGAAAACTAAGAATTGGATTCTAAAATTTAGAAATAGGGCACCTGGGTGGCTCAGTTGGTTAAGCGACTGCCTTCGGCTCAGGTCATGATCCTGGAGTCCCGGAATCGAGTCCCGCATCAGGCTCCCTGCTCGGCAGGGAGTCTGCTTCTCCCTCTGGCCCTCCCCCCTCTCATGCTCTATCTCATGCTCTCTCTCAAATAAATAAAATCTTTAAAAATAAATAAATAAAATAAAATAAAATAAAATTTAGAAGTAACTGACATTGATAAAAACAGCACTGAAGGAAGATGGCAGAGGAGTAGGAGACCTAAATTTCGTCTGGTCCCAGGAATTCAGCTAGATAGAGATCAAACCATTCTGAACACCTACGAACTCAACAGGAGATCGAAGAAAAGAATAGCAGCAGCTCTCTGAACAGAAAAGTGACCACTTTCCAGAAGGTAGGACGTGTGGAGAAGTGAATCTGAGGCGATATTCAGAAGGATAGACTGTGGGGGAGGAGGCCTCTGTTGGCCGCTTCTGCAAGTGATAGAGCAGTGGAGCACAAAATCAGAACATTTAGAAGTTGGCTCCGCTGAGGGACGTTGCTCCAGTGGCTAAGCGGGGAATGAAACCCTCGCAGGGACAGTGTGGTCTAAGGACCTTCAGGGTCACAGAAAGACGGGGGTGCCTGAGTGTGGCAGAGCTCCCAGGTATCCAAGCGGGGAAGCCGGCTGCAGAGACGGAGCCAAGGAGTGGGCTCTCAGCTTGGGGTTGCCATAAACCATGATCCACAGAACAGTCAGGCCACTGCTCTTCCAGCAGGGACCCAACAAGCGGCAGATCTGGGGAGACTCCCCTTCCTCCCCTGGGAGGAGCAGCGCGGGAGCGCACTGTAGGGATCTGCTAGGTTTGGAGACTCCACACGGAGTCAGGTGCCAGAGATAGAAACTTTCAGTCACAGGCCGGGTGAGCATGGAGCGGGGCCAGAGACCAGGGAGACAGGAGTGACTGACTGTTTTTCTCTGGGGGCTCACTGAGGAGTGGGGCCCCAAGTTCTTGGCTGCTCTGGGGCAGAGATTGGGAGGTGGCCATTTCCACTCTTGTCCTCCAAAACTGTACGGAAAGCTTGCAGGGAACAAAAGCTCCCGAGGGCAAACCCGAGCAGATTACTTAGCCCGGACCGGCAAGGGGGGGGCAATTCTGCCGCTGGCAAAGACATTTGGGAACCACAGCAACAGGCCCCTCTCCCCAGAAGATCAGCAAGAGCCATCAGCCAAGACTAAGTTTACCAATCAATGAGAACGGCAGAACTCCAGTGCTAGGGGAATACTGCACATAGAATTCAGGGCTTTTTTACCATGATTCTTTAGTCTTTCAAAGTTATTTTATTTTTCTTTTCTTTCTTTTTCTTTTTTTTGAATTTTTCTTTTTCCCTTTTGCAACCAACATCTTATCAATCCCTTTTTTAAAAATCTTTTTTATTTTTCATTTATAGAATCATATTCTATCCCTTCATAGTAGTTACTCTTATTTTTGGTATATATATATATATATAAGTTGTTCACTCTTTAAAATTTTGTGATACAGTTTCTTCTAACAGACCAAAATATACTCTAAATTTCTAGTGTATGGCTTTGTTCTAGTCTCCTGCCTGATCACATTCTCTCCTTTTTTTTTTTTTTTAAATTCCTTTTTTTTCTTTTTTCAACCAACTACTTATCAATTCCTTTTATAAAATCTTTTAAATTTTCATCGTTATAGTCATATTCCATCCCTTCATACTATTTACCCTTATTTTTGTACATATATGTTTTTCTTTCTTTAAAATTTTGGGAGGCAGTTTCTTCTAACAGACCAAAATGCACCCAAAATCTCGTGTGTGGCATGGATCTATGCACTAACCTGGTCATATTTGATCATACTCTTTTTTTTTATCTTTTTCCTTTTCTTTTTTTTTTTTTTCTATTTTCTTTCTTTCCTTTTCTTTTCCCCCAGTTTCACGTCTCTTCTGATTTGTTTAGTGTATATTTTTCTGGGGACATTGTTACCCTGTTAGCATTTTTTTCTCTCATTCATCTATTCTCTGGACAAAATGACAAAACGGAAAAAATCACCTCAAAAAAAAGAACAAGACGCAGTACTCACTGTCAGGGACCTAATCAATATGGACATTAGTAAGATGTCAGAACTAGAGATCAGAATGACTATTTTAAAGATACTAGCTGGGCTTACAAAAAGCATGGAAGATATTAGAGACACCTTTCTGGAGAAATAAAAGAACTAAAATCTAACCAAGTCGAAATCAAAAAGGCTACTAATGAGGTGTAATCAAAAATGGAGGCTCTAACTGCTAGGATAAATGAGGCAGAAGAGAGAATTAGTGATATAGAAGACCAAATGATGGAAAATAAGCTGAGAAAAAGAGAGATAAACAACTACTGCATCACGAGGGCAGAATTCAAGAGATAAGTGATACCATAAGATGAAACAATATTAGAATAATTGGGATCCCAGAAGAAGAAAGAGAGAGGGGCGCCTGGGTGGCTCAGTTGGTTAAGCGACTGCCTTCGGCTCAGGTCATGATCCTGGAGTCCCGGGATCAAGTCCCACATCGGACTCCCTGCTCAGCAGGGAGTCTGCTTCTCCCTCTGACCCTCCTCCCTCTCATGCTCTCTGTCTCTCATTCTCTCTCTCTCAAATAAATAAAATCTTTAAAAAAAAAAGAAGAAGAAGAAAGAGAGAGAGGAGCAGAAGGTATATTAGAGCAAATTATAGCAAAGAACTTCCCTAATTTGGGGAAGGAAACAGGTTTCAAAATCCAGTAGGCACAGAGAACCCCCCTCAAAATCAATAAAAATAGGTCAACACCCCAACATCTAATAGTAAAAGTTATGAGTCTCAGAGACAAACAGAAAATCCTGAAAGCAGCTCAGGACAAGAGATCTGTAACCTATGGTAGAAACATTAGATTGGCAACAGACCTATCCACAGAGACCTGACAGGCCAGAAAGGACTGGCATGATACAGTCAGAGCACTAAATGAGAAAATTATGCAGCCAAGAATATTATATCCAGCTAGGCTATCATTGAAAATAGAAGGAGAGATAAAAATCTTCCAGGACAAACAAAAACTAAAAGAATTTGCAAACACAAAACCAGCCCTACAAGAAATATTGAAAGGGGTCCTCTAAGCAAAGAGAGAGCCTAAAAGTAACATAGACCAAAAAGGAACAGAGACAGTATACAGTAACAGTACTTTATAGGCAATACAATGGCACTAAATTCATATCTTTCAATAGTTACCCTGAATGTAAATGGGCTAAATGCCCCAATCAAAAGACATAGGGTATCAGATTGGATAAAAAAACAAGACCCATTGATATGCTGTCTGCAAGAGACTCATTTTAGACCCAAAGACACCTCCAGATTGAAAGTGAGGGGGTGGAAAACCATTTACCATGCTAATGGACACCAAAAGAAAGCTGGGGTGGCAATCCTTATATCAGACAAATTAGATTTTAAACCAAAGACTATAATAAGAGATGAGGAAGGACACTATTTCATACTTAAAGGGTCTATCCAACAAGAAGATCTAACATTTGTAAATATCTATGCCCCTAACATGGGAGCAGCCAATTATATAAGCCAAATAAAAACAAAAGGAAAGAAACACATAAACAACAATACAATAATAGTAGGGGACTTTAACACCCCCCTGACTGAATTGGACAGATCATCTAAGCAAAAGATCAAAAAGGAAATAAAGACTTTAAATGACACACTGGACCAAATGGACTTCACAGCTATATTCAGAACATTCCATCCCAAAGCAACAGAATACACATTCTTCTCTAGTGCCCATGGAACATTCACCAGAATAGATCACATCCTGGGTCACAAATCAGGTCTCGATCAATACCAAAAGATTGCGATCACTCCCTGCCTATTTTCAGACCACAATGCTTTGAAACTAGAACTCAATCACAAGAGGAAAGTCGGAAAGAACTCAAATACATGGAGGCTAAAGAGAACCCTACTAAAGAATGAATGGGTCAACCAGGAAATTAAAGAAGAATTTAAAAAATTCATGGAAACAAGTAAAAATGAAAACACAACTGTTCAAAATCTTTGGGATGCAGCAAAGGCAGTCCTAAGAGGAAAGTGTATAGCAATACAAGCCTTTCTCAAGAAATAAGAAAGGTTCAAACAACAACCTACCTCTACACCTAAAGGAGCTGGAGAAAGAACAGCAAATAAAGCCTAAACCCAGCAAGAGAAGAGAAATAATAAAGATTAGAGCAGAAATCAATGAAATAGAAACCAAAAGAACAGTAGAACAGATCAACAAAACTAGGAGCTGCTTCTCTGAAAGAATTAACAAGATTGATAAACCCCTGGCCAGACTTACCAAAAAGAAAAGAGAAAGCACCCAAATCAACAAAATCATGAATGAAAGAGGAGATCAGAACCAACACCAAAGAAATACAAACAATTATAAGAACATATTATGAGCAACTCTATGCCAGCAAATTAGATAACCTGGAAGAAATGGATGCATTCCTAGAGATGTATCAACTACCAAAACTGAACCAGGAGGAAATAGGAAACTTGAACCTATAACCACTAAGGAAATTGAAGCAGTCATCAAAAATCTCCCAAAAACAAAAAGCCAGTGCCAGAAGGCTTCCCAGGGGAATTCTATCAAACATTTAAAGAAGAATTAATACCTATTCTTCTGAAACTGTTCCAAAAAATAGAAATGGAAGGAAAACCTCCAAACTTGTTTTATGAGGCTACCATTTCCTTGATCCCAAAACCAGACAAAGAACCCACCAAAATGGAGAATTACAGACCAATATCCCTTATTAACGTGGATGCAAAAATTCTCACCAAAATACTAGCCAATAGGATACAACAGTACATTAAAAGGATTATTCACCACGACCAAGTGGGATTTATTCCTGGGCTGCAAGTTTGGTTCAACAACCACAAACCAATCAATGTGATACAATTCATTAATAAAAGAAAGAACAAGAACCATATGACCCCCTCAATAGATTCAGAAAAAGTATTTGACAAAGTACAGCATCCTTACTTGATCAAAACTCTTCAGAGTATAGGGATAGAGAGTACATACCTCAATATCATAAAAGCCATCTATGAAAAACCCACAGCGAATATCATTCTCAATGGGGAAAAAACTGAGAGCTTTCCCCCTAAGGTCTGGAACACGGCAGGGATGTCCACTATCAACACTGCTTTTCAATGTAGTATTAGAAGTCCTAGCCACAGCAATCAGACAACAAAAAGAAATCAAAGGCATCCAAGTCAGCAAAGAAGAAGTCAAACTCTCACTCTTTGCAGATGACATGATACTTTATGTGGAAAACCCAAAAGACTCCACCCCAAACTGCTAGAACCCATACAGTAATTCACTAAAATGGCTGGATATAAAACCAATGCACAAAAATCAGTGGCATTCCTATACACCAACAACAAGACAGAAGAAAGAGAAATTGAGGAGTCGATCCCATTTACAATTGCACCCAAAACTATAAGATACCTAGGAATAAATCTAACCAAAGAGGCAAAGGATCTGTACTCAGAAAACTATAAAATACTCATGAAAGAAATTGAGGAAGACACAAAGAAATGGAAAAATGTTCCATGCTCATGGATTGGAAGAGCAAATATTGTGAAGATGTCAATGCTACCTAGAGCAATCTACACATTTAATGCAATCCCTATCAAAATACCATCCACTTTTTTCAAAGAAATGGAACAAATAATCCTAAAATTTGTATGGAACCAGAAAAGACCTCGAATAGCCAGAGGAATGTTGAAAAAGAAAAACAAAGCTGGCGGCATGACAATTCCGGACTTCCAGCTCTATTACAAGGCTGTCGTCATCAAGACGGTATGGTACTGGCACAAAAACAGACACATAGATCAATGGAACAGAATAGAGAGCCCAGAAATGGACCCTCAACTCTATGGTCAACTAATCTTCGACAAAGCAGGAAAGAATGTCCAATGGAGAAAAGACAGTCTCTTCAACAAATGGTGTTGGGAAAATTGGACAGCCACATGCAGAAGAATGAAACTGGACCATTTCCTTACACCACACACAAAAATAGACTCAAATGGTTGAAAGATATAAATGTGAGACAGGAGTCCATCAAAATCCTAAAGGAGAACACAGGCAGCAACCTCTTCGACCTCAGCCGCAGCAACTCCTTCCTAGTAATGTCACCAAAGGCAAGGGAAGCAAGGGCAAAAATGAACAATTGGGACTTCATCAAGATAAAAAGCTTTTGTACAGCAAAAGAAAAAGTCAACAAAACCAAAAGACAACTGACAGAACGGGAGAAGATATTTGCCAATGGTATATCAGATGAAGGGCTAGTATCCCAAATCTATAAAGAGCTTCTTAAATTCAACACCCAAAGAACAAATGATCCAATCAAGAAATGGGCAGAAGACATGAACAGACATTTTTCCAAAGAAGACATCCAAATGGCCAACAGACACATGGAAAAGTGCTCAACATCGCTCGGCATCAGGGAAATCCAAATCAAAACCTCAATGAGATACCACCTCACACGAGTCAGAATGGTTAAAATTAACAAGTCAGGAAATGACAGATGTTGGCGGGGATGCGGAGAAAGGGGAACCCTCCTACACTGTTAGTGGGAATGCAAGCTAGTGCAGCTACTCTGGAAAACAGTATGGAAGTTCCTCAAAAAGTTGAGAATAGAGCTACCTTATGACGCAGCAATTGCACTACTGGGTTTTTACCCCAAAGATACAAATGTCAGGATCCAAAGGGGTACGTGCACCCCAATGTTTATAGCAGCAATGTCCACAATAGCCAAACTAGGGAAAGAGCTAAGATGTCCATTGACAGATGAATGGATAAAGGAGAGGTGGTATACACACACACACACACACACACACACACACACACACAATGGAATATTATGCAGCCATCAAAAGGAATGAAATCTTGCCATTTGCAATGACGTGTATGGAACTGGAGGGTATTATACTGAGCAAAATAAGTCAATCAGAGAAAGACATGTATCATATGAATTCACTGATGTGAGGAATTCTTAATCTCAGGAAACGAACTGAGGGTTGCTGGAGTGGTGGGGGTTGGGAGGGATGGGGTGGCTCGGTGATATACATTGGGGAGTGTATGTGCTATGGCGAGCGCTGTGAATTGTGTAAGATGGTTGAATCACAGATTTGTACCTTTGATACAAATAATACATTATATGTTAAAAAAAAAAAGAAGATAGTAGGAAGGGAAAAATGAATGGGGGAAATTGGAGGGGGAGAGGAACCATGAGAGACTATGGACTCCAGGAAACAAACTGAGGGTTCTAGAGGGGAGGGGTGTAGGGGAATGGGTTGGCCTGGTGATGGGTACTAAAGAGGACACATACTGAATGAAGCACTAGGTGTTATACACAAACAATGAATCATGAAACACTACATCAAAAACAAATGATGTAATGTATGGCGATTAACATAACATAATAAAAAAAGAACAGCACTGATGGAATAATGGAGAGAACTGAGATTGGGACAATTAAATCGTAATTTTATTACATTCCTGAAATTTAAAGCAAATTAAACAAGTATACCTGTGTATAGAGCAGGTGTTTTAAGCACACATGGGACAATTATTTCAAATAAATTTAAATTAAAAAACCTTATTGCACATGGCTATTAGTATATACCTTACCCAGAGTGGACCAGTGTTCTGTTTTCCCTTTGACTGATGGAGTTCTAAGAACAGGATAATTTTTGTCTTAAAACCTGAATGCAGAACTTCCAATGCTAAAATTATAAAAGTCTCACAACAACAACCAAGAAAAAAGGAAGCATAAGAAACAAATCAATTTAAGTGATGCTCTTTAGCAAATACATACTTATGAATTATATTAATACTCTGAATCTAAAAAGTTATATTAATATCATCACTGACCAACATTTTCAAGTAAGAAAAAGTAACACTAATATATAAACAAAACCTTAGGTAAACACTAATTCCCAATATTGAACTGAAGAAGTATTTTCTTTCTTAAAAAATATAGCTGTTTAAAAACCTCTGTTCACTGAAAAAGATCAATTACCAGTTTAGTAACGATGAGCATCCCTAGTGTTCTGGTTATGGAATCTAAATCATATTTTGCGAGAAAAAAAGCAAGAGCTCCCTGGAAAAAATAGCTAATCCTAAATCTGTCATACCAGAAAGGAAATCCTGTAGCATCTTTTATTATTAAAAAAAAAAAAGAAAAAACTGTTAGTGACTACTAGGGCTACATCATAAGCACTTTGGAGCCAGCATGGAGTCTTCATTAGCCAATGTCAGGAGATCTGTGGCATCAATGAGAATAAAAAATGCACTTGAAAGATAGCAAATCTTTTTCAATTCTTAAGTTCGTAATGATGCTCAAAAAATAATTATTGGTGACCTTTTAATACTGCTAAAGAAACAACTTAATAT
Source organism: Mirounga leonina (assembly GCF_011800145.1). Classification (NCBI taxonomy): domain Eukaryota; kingdom Metazoa; phylum Chordata; class Mammalia; order Carnivora; family Phocidae; genus Mirounga; species Mirounga leonina. The sequence goes on from NW_023270454.1 coordinate 26,239,763, forward strand.
CCATAAACTGATAAATAAGGGAAAGAATCAAGCATTTAAACTTCATTTCTAAAATATATCCTAGAGTTCATTTACGGTAATCTTAAACTGATGGGAGAATATTTCCCTTTATAGAAGTATTCCAGTGAAGAAATAAAGAAAAACTAACAGAATTGTAAAAATCAACATTTTTGCAAGCCCCTGAAAGAAACATGGATGTAGGTAGAGGGTCACTGGTGATTGACAACGTAACAATAAGACTGATCACAACTTTAGATCTATATACTATTTTTCAGGAAATGTATGATAGGCTAGCGCAATGAGGGTGAAAACAGCCATTTGAAGAAATATTTTGATGACTAAGTTGTTTTTTCTTTTATTTTTTAATAAAGGAGAGAAAGAGAGAGAAACTATAGATCAAAAGATATAAAATTAATTTAAATGTGTAGGGCATCATTAGATTCTAATTCAAAGCAAACTAAAAAAAAAAGCAGAAAACTGGGGATATTTGAACAGTGACTTGATAATTGAAAATATTAAGGTACTATTGCTCCTTTTTAATGTGTAATGATATTGTTGTGATCATATTTTTTTAAAATAATTGCTCTTTCTTAAAGATATGTATACCCACATATTTAGAGATAAAATTCTAACACCAATGAGGATGGAGGTATATGGGAGTTATAAAGAAAGAATATTGGCCATAAATTGATAATTGTAAGACTGTTGAATCACAGACCTGTACCTCTGAAACAAATAATACATTATATGTTTAAAAAAAAAAAAAAAGGAAGACGAAGATAGCAGGAAGGGAAGAATGAAGGGGGGGAAATCAGAGGGAGAGATGAACCATGAGAGACTATGGACTCCAGGAAACAAACTGAGGGTTCTAGAGGGGAGAGGGGTGGGGGGATGGGTTAGCCTGGTGATAGGTATTAAAGAGGGCATGTACTGAATGGAGCACTAGGTGTTATATGCAAACAATGAATCATGAAACACTACATCAAAAACTAATGCTGTAGGGGCACCTGGGTGGCTCAGTCGTTAAGCGTCTGCCTTCGGCTCAGGTCATGGTCCCAGGGTCCTGGGATCGAGCCCCGCATTGGGTTCCCTGCTCCGCAGGAAGCCTGCTTCTCCCTCTCCCACTCCCCCTGCCTGTGTTCCCTCTCTCGCTGTGTCTCTCTGTCAAATAAAATTAAAAAACAAAAAACAAAAAACTAATGCTGTAATGTATGGTGATTAACATAACATAATAATAAAAAAAGAAATTAAAAAAAGAAATAAATGAATTTGAATTTCAAAAAATAATAATAATTGTAAAAAAATTGTAGAAATATTTTCAGTTTTTTTCTGAGTTGATTTGCTGCTGTGACACAGTTTCCTGTAGGTTTACAGCTTTGTATCCTAAGTGCAAATCTTTTTTTTCTTCTCAGCCTGAGAGCTTTCTCCCACATAGTAGGAGTTTTCTTGGTCCTCCAGTTCATAACCCAGAATTGTGTGGAGATAATGACTTTGAGAACAACCCTCAACCAAACCAGTGAGAGATGGTAATAGAGGAATAAATGCCATGGCCTCCCCAAACACATTTTTCAAAGAGTCCCAGTGGGGGAACCAATAGCCCAGAGCAATAACTCATTTTGTTGCACATCCTTTATTTGCACTCTTCCCTCCCTGATATTTCCTGGATCCCTCATTTGTGCTTCTAGGCCTCAATTCCCAAGCAAACCACCTATGCTCACAGTCTTTTGGAAGGTCTGCTTTGGATAGACCTAGTTTAATGTAATTCTAGACAGCAGACACTCCAAGTGAGATTCTGCAATTAGATCAGTCACTAGTCAGAAAGCAACAAGGACCCCATTGCTGATGGCTGACATCATGATACAGCATCACAATTACTAAGATTCTCACCCTTAGTAAACGAGATAGATGTGGGTGAAATAGAAAGCACTGGCTTGTGGAGTACCACTAGCACTTGAAATATACAAAGGCAAAAAATAATTATGAAGATTGTGGAAGTTCCTTAGCAGTTTTAAAGACAAATGAAAAGCTCAGATCAGATAATTATCAAGCAAGAGAATGTTGTAAAAGTAAGGTGTCTTATATAGCAGCATATGAAGACATTATTTGCAATGAGGAATTCAGACCCAGAATTTGATCTTAAGTAACAAATTTATAAGGGAGAATGAATGCAAAGACCGGCAAGCCTTCCATGATAATGTTAGGTCCCAGATTCGGAAGAAATAGGAAACTCTTAAACAGTCTGGTCCAGAAGAGCTACGATTAGAGTGAGAGAAAACTTTCTTTAGCTAGAGAACATGTAAAGTCTTCATCTGAGATAGATCCTCACATGACAATGGTTAATCCTCTCACAATCTGTGCTTGCCTATTGTGATTTCCTCCAGACCAGTTAACTACATTCAAGAGTCAACACAGGAAACATCATCCCTGTTGCAGAAGAAAATATATTATTTACCAAAATAATGTAGGTCCTACACAATATAAACCACTAGAAATTTGGAGAATATATTTAGAAGTTGATCTTGAAGGTGTTGGACTCCAGTACTGGGGCATTAAATAAAAGGACTGGATTGGAGAGAGTTTATTGATACAGTGACACTCTCCTATGATTCAGAAGACAATGTCCTAAAAAAAGACACCTGGGGAAGACCCTATCCTCCTGCTGGGATGGCTCCTTGAAACTTAGTAATGACAATAGTTTACAGTAAATGAGGTAGAGATACCAAAATTGCCTTCTTAGAGTATTAAAGAAGGGGTTACATGGCTCATGGACTTGAGCATTTTAGAAAAGATTTATTGGGGGACACCGAAGTCCACAAGCTCACTATGTTCCCCAAGAAAGACCAAAGGACAAACTCTTTGCTAGAATATATAAGGAAAACACTAATGAGAGAGCATTTCATGAGAAACTTTTTGGTGGTCTTCTTCTGAAGTCCAGGATTGAGATAGGAGATTGAAGATGGTACCTTGAAACTAGGCTCCCTAGTGCCAATGGATGACAGGACTATAGAAAATCAGACACCAGATGGTGATAATTAATCAATGTAATCATAATTATCTAAATGGCAGCCCAGATTGCAGTGATAACAAAGAGTTTTTGACCCAGAGTTCTTGACCTGTGGCGATAATAAATAGACGGTGTTATTCCTAAGGATAAAATATAAGAACAGACACCAAAAACATTATTGATTTATGCAAAGCTCAGGAGCAGAAGGCTTACGTCAGTCACTGAAATGGAAAGCATACTATGCTATCCTTTTTCAAGGACCTGAGCCATATCTCTGACAAAGATTCTTTTTCTAGACCTGAGCCATTTCTCTGACACAGAACTCATCAAAAAGAGGGAACTGGGGTGCCTGGGTGGCTCAGTCATTAAGCGTCTGCCTTCAGCCCAGGTCATGATCCCAGGGTCCTGGGATCCAGCCCCACATCGGGCTCCTGGCTCAGTGGGGAGTCTGCTTCTCCTTCTCCCTCTGCCTCTCTCCCTGCTCATGCTCTCTCTCTCTGTATCTCTGTGTCTCAAATGAATAAATAAAATCTTAAAAAAAAAAAAAAAGGGAACTTTGCAGGAAACAGAGAATGTTGTAAAAATAAGGTGTCTTATATAGCAGCATATGAAGACATTATTTGCAATGAGGAACTTTGCAGGAAACAGAGAATGTTGTAAAACAGGGGGTCCCTACAACAACACAAGTGTGTCAGTTCACCTATTTCCTTGCACAAAGGGACCTTTGGCCATTTTCTCCATATTGTTCCTTGTATTTTCAGTCTTCTAAGGTGCTTAAACTCATAGATGTAAAAAAAAATCATGAGATGTGCTTTACATGGAAAGGAAAATACATTTTTCAATGTATAAACCCAGTTCTATAAAACAGGACTATATGGAAGATCTAGATGGCCCTAGAACCATTGATTTTTATTGCCTTTTTTGTAAACTTCCTTTAATAACTATTTTACAAAAACTGTGCATTATCTTTTTATAGTGTAATGGCAAATATTAAAATACAATTCTACCCCTATTAAATTTCCCTAAGGAAATAAAAGTTTCAGAGCTATTTCCAGAAGTGACTTCCAGATTTGAAAATGATTACTGAAAATTTAGCCAATGAAGGGTAATGATCACACAGAAAATGCAGAAGCAGAGTTTCTCTGGGATCCTCTGGAAGCAACTATCCAATTTTCAGCTCTGATTTTGGCAACAGAGCTGGAAATCTGAGAGCATAAGTCCAGTCCAGCTGGCCATTTTAAAGGTCTGTAGAGATCTTTTATTATTATTGTTTGGAAAAATATATGAACTGAGGGGCGCCTGGGTGGTTCAGTCGTTAAGCGTCTGCCTTCGTCTCAGGTCATGATCCCAGGGTTCTAGGATTCAGCCCTGCATGGGGCTCCCTGCTCGGCGGGAAGCCTGCTTCTCCCTCTCCCACTCCCCCTGCTTGTGTTCCCTCTCTAGCTGTCTCTCTCTCTGTCAAATAAATAAATAAAATCTTTTTTTTAAAAAAAGAAAAATATATGAACTGAAACACTGTCCTTCCTGGAGATAGTCTGAATCTCTTATATGTATCTACCGTATCCATTCCCTCCTTTCCTAGAATGTCCAAATATTTGTAATAATAAGGATAAATGCTTGCAAAACATTAAGTACCAGGCAATTTTTGAGGCTGCTTACATGAATATTTAGTTATCTGTACATTTAGTTATTTGATTTAACTAATAGGGATTCTTTAGACGGGAAGGTAGAGAGTCTAACACTGGATTACCTCTGCCTACTAATAGACCTGATGACCAAAATTTCATATTCGTTTTTTGGACATATATAGGCACTAAATTATGACAGGTTCTTTGTTCTATCACCATCTATGTAGTAGCAGATGTTCACTCCAAATTTATAGCCTTTATTTTCTCCATTGCATCTACCTACAAATCTCTTAGTACTGTTCTATTATGTGTCAGTGAACTCTTTTATATACATAAGCTATCCCAATCACCAGACTTCCAAATATGATTATTAGTTTACATTCCATTTTTAAAGAAGACTTCTTATAGCACTCCATGTTTTTATCTATCTAATCATGATTTATGGCATTTTCTGTCATGGCTTAACAGATTTTCTGTCTATAGATATGAAGAATATTTTAATAAAGATCTAGAAGTATTTCTTTAGCAACCACCCATACTGGAATTATAGTTCCCACTTGTTTTCAGTATCTATTATCACAACTGTTATACCAGCAGCCAGATAAAATTTAGAGACCCGTGACTACACAAGTTGTTTTTCAGAACAATCCTTGCACAGCAGTGGATTCCTATTGATTACAGATCCATTTCAACAGGTCACAGGAGAAAAAAGCTATCTTGCTAATGAGCCCATCCATACCAAGGAAATCCAAAATTTCATGAAACTGGATTATTCTAAGAGGAGAGGGAAGACATTATGCGTATCAGAGGAATAACAGATACACGTGATCTTTGATATGTCTATGTGTGTAATTGTTATCATCACTCCACAACACACATCCCCTGACAAAAAAGCTTAACCCAAAAGGCTGTACCCAGAGTTTATGAAAATTTATGAGTATAGTTACCTCTCAAGTGGCATTTTTATCTCTTTAATAAATGGTGCTAGGAAAACTGGATATCCACCTGCCAAAGAATAAAATTGGACCCTTATCTTACATATAAACAAAAATCCACTCAAACTGGGTTCAACACTTAAACACAATACGTGAAACTGTAAAACTCCTCGGGGGGGGGGGGGGAACACAGAAGAAGCTTCTTGACATTGGCCTTGGCAATGATTTTTTAGATATGACATCAAAAACACAGGTAACAAAAGCAAAATAGACAAATAGGATTACATCAAACTAAACAACCATGAAAATAAAAAAAGCAATCTACTGAGAGAAAATATTTGCTAACCATATACATGTGAAAAGGTTAATATTATTTATACATATTATTCCATATATATATATATATATATATATATATGGAACTCATACAACTCAATAGAAAAAATATAAATAACCTAATTTAAAAATGGGTAAAGGACCTGAATAGACATTTCTCCAAAGAAGACATAGAAATAGCCAACAGGTATATGAAAATGTGCTCAACATCACTAATTATCAGGGAAATGCAAATCAAATCTACTGTGATATATCCTTTGACACCTATTAGAATGCTTATTATCAAAAAGACAAAAGATAAAAAGTGTTGCCAAGCATGTGGAGAAAAAGAAGCCCTTGTATCCTGCGGGTTGGAATGCATATTAGTGCAGCCATTATGAGTTTCTTCAGTTGAGAAGAAAACCATGCACCAGTTACCAGTGCTAGGGGAACATTCCAACCACATGAAGGATAGCAAAGATAATCAGTATAGGAATAGAAGTCCAAATGTTTCTGCCCACTGCATTTTGATATTGGAGTCACCAACAAAAACGCAACATAGTCAAGCATTAGACGGAACACTTTTACTCACACTGAGAAGAGACAGAACAATTTCAGCTTTGATAGTATCTTTTGCTCCCCCATTGCTGTCAGGTCCTCTTGCAGACAACATGGGACAATTGGCCTACATGTTACTATAGTAGGACCGCTTCTCCCTACCACTTCCCAGGAAGTCTGAAATACTGAAAGCTCACAGCTTGCCTGGGGCCCATTGATGCACACACTTAGAATGAACACAGTGCACTGAGCCTGAACAGGAAAAGATATTCCCCCATAAAGTGATTAAGCCTGGGAAAGGCTATGTGGGCTCTATACTTCTTGCTTAGGAAATGTTCCAAGGCCAAGTCTTATTCTTAAGCAGTCAAGCTGGGGCAGAAGGACTGCACACATGAAACTGTCTTTCCCAATATGCAAAAATTAAAAATAGAACTACCATATGATCCAGCAATCCCACTTCTGGATATATATTTTTGAAAAATTGAAATCAGGATCTCAAATAGATATCTGTACTCCCTTGTTTATTGCTGCATTATTCACAGTGCCAAGACACGGACAACCTAAGTGTCCATTAATTAATGAATGGATAAAAAAAAGTACAGTATTTACATGTAATGGACTATTATTCAATCTTAAAAATAAAGGAAGTCTTGCCATTTGTGACAATGTGGATGAAACCAGAGGACATTATGCTAAGTAAAATAAACCAGATGCAAAAACAAAACAAAACAAAACAAATATTATATGATCCCACTTATATGAGGTATATAAAACAGTCAAACTCCCAGAAGTGGAGAGTAGAATGCGGTTACCATGGTGGCTGGGGGAAAGGGAAAACAGAAGGTATTGGTCAAAGTGGATAAAGTTGTAGTTTTACACAAAATTAGTAAGTCCCAGAGATCTATTGTACAGCAAAGTTCTGAATAGTTTTTCAAATGTCTAGGTTTTTCAAATGTTTAGGTTAACAATACTATACCGTACACTTAAAATTTTGCTAAAAAAATTTGTTGAGGGTATATCTTATGTTAAATGTTCTTATTACACAAAAATAAAGAGAGCAGGAAGATGATGATGGTTTCATAGACTTTTGCATGTCAATCATACTTCAATAAAGTGTTTTTTAGAAAAACAAAATGATTCTGGCCTATACACAGAGGTAATTGAACAAAAAATGAATAGACAAAAACCAAGCCAGAGACTAAGGTCATTAATCTAGAAAAGAGTTTTCAAAAAATGTGCAAAGCAAGAAATAGTACTTTAAAAATACAAGAAAGGAGAAAAACTAGAGAATTAAATTTCCATGTAGAATAAAGCAGGAAGTAGAAAGTTTGGTGGTCAAATAGCAAGCAAATAACAGGCAAATCCTTTGACATAGGTACCTTTATATTTTTTAGACTTATTTATTTTTTCCATAAACTCAATTTATTTATTTTTTCCAGTTTTTTTTATTTAAATTCAATTAATTAATGAAGTCATGATTCATCAGTCTTATATAATACCCAGTGCTCATTACATCACATGCCCTCCTTAATGTCCATCACCCAGTTACCCAAACCCCCTCCGTCCCCTCCAGCTAATTCATTTTAGAAAGAGAGAGAATGAATAGGGGGATGGACAGAGGGGAAGAGAGAATCCTGAAGCAGACTCCACGCTGAGCGTGGAGCCCGACTCAGGGCTCAATCTTAGGATCCTGAGATCCTGACCTGAGCCAAAATCAAGAGTTGGATGCTCAACCTCCTGAACCACCCAGGTGACCCGATTGGTAGCTTTAAAGAACAAACAAACAAACAAAAAGAACTCTTTGGCAATATGATGAAATTGGTCCAGGTTTAATTAAATAATGGTGGAATAAAAAGAATGGGGACATTTATATTCTTGAAATGCAGCATAAAGAGTACAATTTGAATTTACAGTCCTTCTATTAATTTCCTCTTTGATTTAGAGAAAGTCCATCTATCTTTTTGGGCCTCAGTTTCCACATTCATGTATTGAAAGAGTTACACTATATGACATTTAAAGTATATAGTTTGAGACAAAAAGTCTATATTGTAGGATGTGAATAAACTCTACTTGGCTTTTCACTTGTATCACTGGAAAAGAAGCTTGGAGAAAACAACTAGGATCACACGTAAAAATATTCCGACAACAACAACAAACCTATCGAGGGAAGAAGAACATCACAGTCCTTATTTGACATTCTACTGGCGAGGCAGTACATAGTGCATTGAGTGACACTGAGAAGAGATTTGAGTGAGTTGAACTTGAAATATGGAGAAAAGGACAATTGCTTATATCTTGTAAAATGCAATTTATGGATTCTTAGAGATTGGGAACATTTTTAGCACAATATATGAAAGTTCTAGTATTCGACAATTGACAAGTGATTTCTACCATTCTCAATCGAACATTTAAAAATCACAGAAAAGACATTGGTTACTATTTGGCATTTATTCACTTGCTTGGTAAAATTGAATGGTCTATTTTATCCGTGTCTCTAATTTCCTTTTATAAAAAATTAAAAACATTTGAAACTACCTAATAAAAGGTGCCATATAAATGCAGAGTGATATTAGCTGTATAAAAATATTGTTACATATTACTGAAACCCACCAAGTTACCAGTTTTTCAATTTCTTCTTGCCACCCACACATATTGTCATGAAGGAAAATGCACCAAATTAAAATTCAAGACATTTGAAAACTATTCAGAACTTTGCAAAACTGTCATCATTTAAGCAGTTTAGAGAAAACTGTACTTTACAAAAAAAAAAAAAAAAACAGCCAACACACATAAAAAAGAATTAGGTTGGTGCAGAGCACCTCATCTAAATTCAGAGAAAGGGAGGACACTAAACAAGTCAGATTAATATAGAGAAATGGGTTGTTTTCCCAGAATCATTTTGTAATCAGGTAATGTATCACATTATCCAATCATCTCTGACAGGAAGGTTGCTTTATCCTACCTTGACTAAGAAAAGCAGTGTAAACTGCATCACTTGAAATTATAGCTTTTCAAATTGAATTATATTATTTTACATCAGCTATGTCAGGACTTCTACAAATTGTTAATCTCCTGGTAAACATTCTCACGTCTAAAACACAAGTATTATTTACAAGCAAAGTGAATGTGTTAGGGAAATGTAACAGATAGTTATTATGCATAAATTGCCTGCTGTCCCTTGGGACTAGAAAATGAGACATTGCATCTCTTAGGGGCATTCTAAAAGGAATATTGATAAGTAAATAGAATCACTGAACATTTGGTAAATTGCCATTTCAGTGAATCATGTTCCTTCTAGATTCAGGAGGTAGCACCTTTCAGGAAAGTAGGAAAATTGAGAAATGGATATGAAAGCATTCTACAAATGAATTAAGAAAACTTTGACCTTTAATACTGAGAGTTCACATTTAGAAATGAAAACGGAATTTTTTGTTCCGATAGCAAATTATCGTTATTATGTAAGGGTGAATATCGCAAAAACACAGCACTTACTCAGCCTTCTTCTCAATCAAATGTGGACACACACACAAAAAAAAAACACAGTAGTTCTTCTAAGCAGGTAGTAGAACCTAGAAAGACAACCAGGAGGCTACTCAGTTCTGATTCTTAAGTGAACATTTATACTAATATACATAAATAGCAAAATACCCCATATGCCAGAAAGTGAATAGAATATATTCAGATTATCTTCAATCAAAATTTAAATGTCATGGTTTTCAGGTACTGAAATTGTTTTATTTTTCTTATTTTCAATTATATATCTGGTATTTAATAGTTGTATACTCTTAAAGGCAATTATTTTAAGTGTTTATGAATTTCCATGGGCATGTAAGCTCATTTTTATTACCGCAATTTTTCATTAACTTTAATAAAAAACTAATGAATGTTCTTGAACAATTTTTAAAGAATTCTATACCTTACCTTAGGAATTACATCACCTAAGTTTTCTAAGGAAAAACCTTGATATCTTCCCTACAGTTTAGTAGAGATTTCATAGAGAGAACTGTGATTTATTTGATTTTTGATACAGAATAGGAACCTAAAGCACACATTTGGCAAAATCTATCTGAATGTTTAGATAAGCCACATCAAGCATGTGTTACTCTTTTCATTTCCACATTATATATTAGGTGAGATCCTAAGTAACTCAGGATCTAAGTAACTCAGGTTTTAGCTTTTCAATTAGAATGCAATAATCTTAAACAATTCTTTCAGGCATTTTATTGGTTTAAGTCACCTATATAGAGAAATAAAGTATTCTAAATACAAAGATTCCTCAATAAATATGTTTGAAATGAACTGTATTGTAATGGAAAAGTGTCAACCTCTAGATTCTAGGTTATATTCATTTTTATTCATAAATTAATTCATTTGGTCAACAAAAATTTTAGTGCATTTCATTCAAGCACTGAACTGGACACTGTAGTTGCAGGCCTGAGGACTATCCATTTGCTTTCAAAGAATTCACAAGAATGGTTTGTCTGTGATCATTTCAAACTATCCAGACCAAAGCATGAAGTGTGGAACTGGTTAATTATAGTGATTTCCTTGTCTTATTCCAACTAATAGTCTTCATTTCTTGTAAGTGGCAGATCAGCTATCAAGCCTGTTCTTTAGATCCCTGCTTTCTCACTTCCTTGCTTTTTTACTTGTTTGCTTCCTTGCAGCTTCATTGAGTCCTTTGAAATTCAGTATGTTAAAGAGATATTCAATTAATGCTAGCCTTCTATAATAAAGCAGTTACGGGGCACCAAGCAGGAGCATAAGAATCACTGCTTTTAAAATCACCTTTAATACCTTTCTGACTCGTGTTGCAATGCAAAGAACCAGTTTGTAGCAAGTTAAGGTATTATCTTCTGTATGTAAAGCTTAAGGAACTATTCTGGGGCTTTAGGGCAGGTGACAAGGGCCTTCTTGGTTTCAGAGGAGTTAGGCTTATCTGAGTATGAATAAATGAACGAATGGGATATGTGCTATTTATCTTTCATTACCCAGAACATGTTATTAGGCCTGGCATATAGTTGGTGCTTTCCTATTTTCTTACTTTGAAGGCCCTTTGAAAATTAAAACATTCAACTCCTATGAAATATCACTGCACTATAATAAAATACCCTTCTTTGACACCAAAAATGCCTATTCTCATATTTCTTTTTCTTGAAGTTTTGCAATATGACAGGACTCATGCTTTATCCCTTTTTAGGAATTGCCTTTAATATTTTTTTCAAGATTTTTTCATAAAATAGAGCAAGGCTTCAAATAATATTCCATTTCTGGTTATAAAATCTAAAGAATACAAAAAACAGAATCCAATTTGAAAAGTCTTCAAGGTAAACATTTTCTTATTAACAGAGCCATTCCTTCAGGGATAGTTCTATAACCAGGAGTGCATGAAACCCTAGGGATAATGAAATGATTTCATTTTCCATTTGTTTAGGAAAGGCCAGAAGGCTATTTATGTACTAATAGGTTTATTAATAAAACTGAAAAAGCAATAACCTCACCTGTATAGCGATCAGTGAAGCCAGAGATAATGGAAAACCAGCTTTATATAAAAGGAAATTTTATGGCTTTCATGACTACCTTTGATTTTTTTTTTTAATAATGATTGTTTGATGAGCCTCTCCTTTTTTTGTTTACATATGTCTCCCTGCATTTCATTTTAAAGTAAATGAAGAAAATTAAGGTAAAGCATTTTTTCTTTGCCTATTATCAAACACAAAAAAAGCCTCTAGTAAATTAATAAAACTCCTGCATATTAATGCTGTTCATTATAATCATCTTGTAAAGCTATTAATTTGATGACTGCTAAGTTACGTCCTCATCAGCATATATCCTTAGCCAAGTTTGCAATGACCATTATAATCAATCCTTTCAAAGTAAGTTATGCATTTTAATGAAAGGTCTACAAGAAAAATGAACTGGCTATTTCCAGCACTTGCAACTCTGTGGCTGGGCTATAAAAGGAAAAAAAAAATGGAGGAAGGAGTTTTGAAAATCAATTATTCTATGTGTGCAAAAATGAAATATAGATCCATCAGTTACGTTTACATGCATGAAACTGACCATTACAAAAAAATTTTGTTTAAACAAACTGTTAGTAATATTCAATTTATCTTCAGGAGAAATGCAATTGTATATTAGGAACATCATTTTGTCAGATGCTTATTCCTATTTGACAGGAAATATGATAAATAGTTCATTGGTTGCCTTTAAAATTAAATATAGGTTATTATCATCAAGTCTAGATCTCTGACTCTATCCACTTTTAGGCTGAACATGTCCAAATAAGGCTCTACCTGCATTGTCCAATAACTTAATTTGATTATGTTTAACCAGTAAATATAATCAACCTGATGAAATATGCCACAAATGACTTTCAGCCATCAGGTCATTGCTAATTTGATGATTCCATGTACAAATGGTCCAAGACAATAGGATGGCTAAAAACTGTTAGAATACTGAATGTTTAGATTAAAAAATGAATTTTTAAGATTTCAATTTTGATAAAATTTAGACATGTTACAATTAGCAAAAGAAGCACCTTAAAGATACAAGAGAGCAAGAAGACTAAGTTAACTATATATACAAAAGGGGCAAACTATCATAATTAGCTAAGCAAAGGAATGTGTAAAGCATCAGACAAAATGGATTCTGTCAGAAAAAAGGTAGAAATGAGACCAGTTAAGATAGAAATACCATGAGATACTTCTGAATCATTTTAATGTTAGAATATGAGACATGATTGTATCATAAGATATAAAATTTGCACAAACTATTCAAAGAAATGTTTTTTTTTTTTTAAAGATTTTATTTATTCATTTGAGACACAGAAATACAGAGAGAGAGAGAGAGAGAGCATGAGCAGGGAGAGAAGCAGAGGGAGAGGGAGAAGCAGGCTCCCGCTGAGCCAGCAGCCCTATGTGGGGCTCAATCCCAGGACCCCGGGATCATGACCTAAGCTGAAGGCAGAAGCTTAACCATCTGAGCCACCCAGGCTCCCCCAAAGAAATGTTTTAAATAAATGTTTATAAATTTATTATTTAAAATTATTAAGGTAAAACAATAAGGCACAAATTTTATCTTTTTTTTTAAGATTTTTTTATTTATTTAACAGAGAGAGACACAGCGAGATAGGAAACACAAGCAGAGGGAGTGGGAGAGGGAGAAGCAGGCTTCCCACGGAGCAGGGAGCCCAATGCTGGGCTCGATCCCAGGACCCTGGGACCACAACACGAGCCGAAGGCAGATGCTTAACGACTGAGCCACTCAGGCGCCCCAAATTTGATCCTTTCTAAAGTTGACATGGAGTATATAGAAAATATTTTTCTATAAATGGATCTAATAGCAGAGTATCTCCCACTTCAAAAAGCACCAAAGGGGTACAGTGTGGACAACTGAAGAGAAAACTATTGTGAAGAGTGGTGACATACATGAATTTACTATAGAGAAGAAATATTTGACAGTAGATTAAATGATTCTTTACCACAAGCAATGTGAGGGAAAATGTTTTCAAGGTGAATAAAGAATTCCATATGCTAGTCACTAGAAAAGGCATTCAGAGACCACAAGGAGTTCTGGATTATTCTATAAAGAAAGATGCTAGGTTTAATTTCCTATACTTGAAGGAAACATTATTGTTGACTTTTCAGATTATGTGAGTGCAGTTTTTCTTAATATCTATTCCAGATCCATGATTCCATGCTTTTATGAGCAAAGAACCTCACAAAAATTGTAAGCATGTAAGCACAAGGTGTTTTCATTCTTGAAGCATAAGTTCTTTTCCCTTTTGAAAAATGGTTTATTTTTACTTCCCAGTGTTTTTCAACACTTTTTGGAGAGTCGTGGCTGCCATTTATGAATCTGATAAAAATATCCATCTTTTCCCCCGAGGAAATCGTCTTACTAATTTCCTAGAATATTTTGCAAGTAAGTTTGGGAATGTTCACAAATCCTGTGCAGTGAGGTTAATAACCACTGATATAAATTGTACAATCTTAGGAACAGTATTATGAACAAGTACTACACTAGTTTTTGTCTCCACACCAATCTTCCCTACTACCATGATGGCACCCAAGGAGGTGGATTATGACTGGGTCTACACAGGAACGACAAGGGAAGACTTGAAAATTGACCAGTGATTCAGAGTTGTTTTCAAACTACTATTCCTTCTATATACTCCACTTCAAGATACCTATTAGCCCTCTCCCAGTCCTTCAATTTATTTCCCCAAACTTGCCTAAGTTTTTCAGGCAAAAAATGACCACAAATGTGTTTTTCAGATTCTTAAGCATATTTATTAATAATCCAAACAATTGCATCTAGGATACTTTTCAAAGCCTATATTTGGGAGAATAAATTAAAATGGCATAGCAGTGTATGAAAAGCTGAAAATTGGATATTTGCCAACTGTATAATCCTCTGTTACAAAAATGAAGAGAATATTCGAGTATCTTCCTGGATGAGATTTTGTTTGAATAATCTAGATTTTTCTTTTCAGCATAATCTTATGTCCCTCAAGTAATACTCATGACTATTTTTCATCCTAATTAGCTGCAATTCTGTTCAATTCAAAATAACTAGTAAACACTATTTTAAAGTTGATAAATCTTTTTAGTACCATAATCATTATTTTATTTTTAAAATTTTATGTTTTTCTGTTTTGAGTTGTACAAGACAAAACATAAGCATCTTCAATTGAACCTATAATAAATCAATGACCCTGTTAGGATTTCAGTTGTATTCCATATGATTTTAAGTATAACAATGTAACACTTCACTTTCCTAGTGTTCAAATAGTTAAACACAGTTAACACAGTAATACTTAATAAAAATTTGAAGATTCTGAGAGATCTACTCAAGGTTGAGAAGTTTTATTTTTTTAAGTTTTTATACTGAATTTTTTTTCTAAATCTAAAAACACCAATTCAACTAAATACTTTCAAATAAACCCTTTCAAATAATTAAAAAGATGCTTGGATGAATTACAATTGTGTTAAGAAGCTTCAGAACCAGGTTAAGGGCTCAGTAAAACTATTTCACTTAGCATGCTCTCTCATTTGCAATTTCTATAGCACTATTATTAGTATTACACAAAAGAATGCTGGCAAATGGTTTGGATACTCTGGCATTTTAAAACAGTAAATGCAATAATCTTGAATAAATAGATGACTTTTCAAACACTTGGCAACCTTTTTAAAGAAATGCAGAAGTAGAGGAAAGTACTTAGGGAAGCTTTCTCAAAACTGTGGAAAGACTGGAGAAGGAAACCACCAAACAGCAGAGTCCTCACCTGCCAATCACTGCATTTATTACTTTCTCTTACCGAAAATATTCTGAAAATATAATGTAAAAAGTGCTTCTTAGAGTTCAATAAACTCTTTTGTTTGTGACAAAATTGGTATGATAAAACATCACATTTCCTAAATAAATAAATAAATAAATAAATAAATAAATAAATAAATAATTTTCCAAAAAAAACCTAACCAGGTAAAATGTTTTATTCATATATCTGGTGTATAAAAGATCATAAGGATAATTGCCATTAGTAAAATCTATTTTCCATGGGTAAACTGACAGTAGTATGGAGAGTTTTTGTTTTTATTTTTGTTTTTAATTAAAGTTACTGAACTTTAGTTTTATGCTAAGCTAACACTGGTTATGGAGCATTTCAGCCAGGTGGAATTTCTTGTCCTCTGTGAATTCCCCTGGGAATCTTAGTATAGTCTTGAAACTATAGTCTTGAAACATTGATTTTTAATATGTTCATTTAGAGACAGTTAATATCATAGAAATAGAAGTGAGCTCATTAATAAAATCAATCAATCAAACTTTCATTGAGAAACTGAATCGAAAATCCAATGTTTACATGATTCACTGTTTGGGTGAATATGAAGCGCATATATATATATATATGTATATATATATATACATATATATATATACGCACACACACTTTTTTTAAGATTTTATTTATTTATTTGAGAGAGAGCACAAGCAGGCAGAGGGGAAGAGGGAGAGGGAGAAGCAGGCTCCCCCCTGAGCATGGAGCCTGATAATGGGGCTCCATCCCAGGACCCCGAGACCATGACCTGAGCTAAAGGCAGACGCTTAACCAACTGAGCGATCCAGGCGCCCCAAGTATGAAGCATATATTAACATCTTTTACAACAATCCAGAAATGTCAGGTTTATAATCAGAATAACAACAGAAAATGTCCCTTTAAAAACTGTGACATTTGTCTTAGGTGATCTGTTTGTTCTCATTCATGAGACTGTAAGGGTGTGAGGACACATGTAGCCTACATCTAATATAAGTACATAATTACCCAATAGCACTTAGTTAGCAAATATGTATTACATACCTGTTATATGACAATGATGGAATTTAGATTTTAGTGAAAGAGATATACCATAAACAAATGAATAAAAAAGTTAATAAATGAAAATTTGGGAAGCACTAGGTGGCCAACATAATACTATTTCAAACAATAACAGGAATACACTTAGCTAAATATTTTAGATAGGAGAGAAAGGCTTACCTAAAAAAGTAATTTTTAGACCGATTCCTGATTCTAGGTGAGAAGGTCCTAGGCATATACAAAGTTGGGGAAAACCATTTCTATACAAAAGCAATCACCCAGAAGGGTTTGTAGTACTGACTACATATTGCTGTGCTAGACACTATACAAGGTCAATGTAGAATTGCTTTTCGCTACAGTTTACTCATATTTTTTATTATCTTACATAGCAAGTCAAAAATGGAACACTGGATTTAAGTGATTCTGTCTTTGCAGCTTTGTAGAGAATATTTTCTTCTGTCCAGGCCACAAATCCTTTCTTCTTAGCATCATAGACTATCAATTAAAACTAGGTCAGCAACTCTAGAGGTTTAAAAAAGCCACATTAATATCTCTGACATTTCTGCTGATGTTAGTTGTACTTTTTACTCTGGTGCAGTGGTGAATGCATTCTGGAGTCTCAAATCATTAATGACTCCATTCTGAAATTAATAAACCAGGTAAATGACATTAGATGTTAGAATCTAAAATGTACCCTCTGCAAAAAACTGTACTTCACACCAATATATATTTTGTTGCATTTACATTGGAGTTGCTTTCTCTGTAAAAATATTCTTTATTTTAATAAATGGGAATATGATTCAGGATTAGAAAGTCTATTGTCCCTTCTACCATTTAATTAAAGTTATTACTTCTTGGATTATACAGTTATATGAGAAGAGTAAGGTTTAATTATTATATAATCAGCCAAAAATAAGATCTGATACCAGTTTCTCTATTGAGTTATCTCACCATACACACAATGTTTCAAACCTCACTCAATTTAGGTAACATTTTTTTAAGTTTTTATTTAAATTCCAGTTAGTTAGCATACAGTGTAGTCTCAGGTGTACAATATAGTGATTCAAGAATTCTATACATTACTCAGTGCTTATCACAATAAGTGTACTCCTAATCCCCAACACCTATTCTACCCATCTCCCCCACTCACCTCCCCTCTGGTAACCATCAGTTTGTTCTCTATAGTTGAGTCTCTTTCTTGATTTGCCTCTCTCTTTTTTTCCCCTATTTGTTTTGTTTCTTAAACTGAAATCATATGATATTTGTCTTTCTCTGACTGACTTATTTCACTTAGCATTATACTCTTTAGCTCCATCCATGTGTTGCAAATGGCAAGATTTCATTCTTTTTATGGCTGAGTAATATTCCATCATATATATATACATATATATGTGTGTGTGTATATATATATATATAAATATACACATCATCTTTTCTTTATCCATTCATCAGTCAATGGACACTTGGGCAGTTTCCATAATTTGGCTATTTAGAAAATGGTGCTATAAACTTTAGGGTACATGTATCCCTTTGAATTCGTATTTTTGTAATCTTTGGGTAAATAGTAGTGCAATTGCTGGATTGTAGGGTAGTTCTATTTTTAACTTTTTGAGGAAACTCCATACCATTTTCCAGAGTGGATGCACCAGTTTGTATCCCCACCAACAGTACAAGAGGGCCCCCCTTTCTCCACATTCTTGTGAAGACCTGTTGTTTCTTTTTTTTTTTTTAATTTTATTTATTTATTTGGCAGAGAGAGACACAGCGAGAGAGGGAACACAAGCAGGGGGAGTGGGAGAGAGAGAGAAGCAGGCTTCCTGTGGAGCAGGGAGCCCGATGTGGGGCTCGATCCCAGGACCCTGGGATCATGACCTGAGCCGAAGGCAGACGCCTAACGACTGAGCCACCCAGGTGCCCCCAGACCTGTTGTTTCTTGTGTTGTTAATTTTAGCTATTCCGACAGGTGTGAGGTGGTATCTCATTGTAGTTTTGATTTGTATTGCCCTGATGATCAGTGATGTTGAGCATCTCTTCATGTGTCTGTGTTTTGAGCAAGAAATTTTGTGCTCCCATAGATAACAAGTACTCAATTTTGGGTCATGAGTACCCTATTCAGATCATTGTTCTTTTTATGTCATACTCACATAAGGGAGATGAAAAACAACTGAAGACCATGGGTTCTGCTGTCAAACAGTTTTGAAGCCTGGCTTTATCGCTTACATCTGTGATCTCAGGTGAGCTAGTTAACATCCCTAAATCTATTTGCAAATTTGTGAAATAGAGGTACTTAGTTTATAAGATTGTTCTCAGGATTAAGTTGCATAACATATTTGAAGTACTTAGTACAGTGTTGGCACATGGTAAACATTAAAAATTGAGAGTTATTATTTTTTGAGAGTTATTATTAATTATGCTTATTGCAGATTGAAAGTAAGATTGTGTTTGTATAAAATAGTAAACTTTTCTTGTACTTTCCAGCACTTTTCTATATGTTGTAATCAGCCAAATTCTATTCATCTTTTAGAATCCCTAAAATTGTGGGCACCTGGGTGGCTCAGTTGGTTAAGTGACTGCCTTCGGTTCAGGTCATGATCCCGGAGTCCCAAGATTGAGTCCCACATCAGGCTCCCAACTCAGCAGGGAGTCTGCTTCTCTCTCTCTCTCTCTCTCAAATAAATAAATAAAATCTTTAAAAAAATCCCTAAAATTGTAATCTTGAGTAATAACATGGGTCATCTTCCTTTATTTCAACTCAATGTACAGAGAGGAGTGGAAATTAATGATTAAAAAAGGATTAAAGGCTTCATACCAACCTAAGAATACATTAAAAATAAAATGATTAGGATGCTTTAACAGTTTTTCAAAAGAGATTTTAGAAAAAAATATTCTCAAAAGTTTTAAGTTGTTCCTTTTAATGAGTTTTCAAATATTGAGGAGACATTCTCTTTTCAAGAATATTCTAATATAACAAATCATAGATTTTAGTCAAGAAAACAAATGGGGGGAGGTGCATACCTCCAGAAATACCTCTGGAAGAAATTCAACTCTGTACTATTGTTTAAAAAAAGTTGTTGAATTTGTCATTTCAAATGGCATTAAATAATTTTAAAACATGCAATCTATTGCTAAACAGAAGTGCAAAACTTTACTTATTATCTAGTTGAAGTTTATTTTCACCATAGTGCCCTCATTTCTGCCATTCCATTAAGGACTCTTTCTCTTTCCTCTAGTCTAATCATGGCATCATCAGGCCAATCTCCCCAGATTCCAGCATCAACATTTTCTCTTCAAAAAAGCCTTTTCAGCCCACCCATCACAAGTAGCTAAACCAAGAGATTTGCTCTATCCCAGCAACTCGGTTACTTTACTTCCTCTCACTTATAAAAAGTAATAAGATGGAAATATTAAATTTATTTTAATTCACAGTTTAGCAATCTAGTCTTCTCCATGCAGAGACCACAATTATTTCTTCCACTGATATATTCCTAGTGCCTGGAAGAGTGCTAAGCTTTTAGAAAATACATTAAAAATTCAAATTAATGAATGGAGAAAAAAAGTAGTTTTAGTTTAGTTTCATTCTGTCAAGGAAGGGTGCAGGGAAGAAAAATAGGAGTTAAATTTGAAGCAGTAAGTTTGAGATGCTAATAAAACATCCAAGGGGAGACTACCACATACCAAGCTGGCTGGGTAGGACTACACTAACGAAAGCCATAGAGTTTGGATACAGATGTTTGGGAATCACTATGTGAAAGCTAGACAATGAGTGGGGATGGTATACTCATGTTTCCAGAACATACAATGATCATAGCATAGCAAAATATTACAAGGAACACTATTCTTCACAGGGTGGGTAGAGAAGAAGCCTGTTTAGCAGACTGGAAATAATCCCCAGTAATAGGAGGAAGACAATTAAGAAGACTATTTCAGGAAACAGGGGATGACTAACTGAGTCAAGCAGTGCTCATAGATCAAGGGAGAAAGAAATGGAATACATCACTTGAATTTGTCAGCTTGGAAATTGCCTGTACCTTAGCAAGCATAGTTTCAATAGAGAAGGCTGGAGTTAAGTTGAATGGTGAATTAGAGGCAATAAAGTGAAAATAACACGCGAGGGGAACTATCTTGAAAAGTTTGACCAAGCAGGAAGGGACAGATCCACAGTCCCTTATGTGGAAATTTGGGGGTCAGACGAGTTTTGGAATTCTGAATATTTCAATTTAAGAAAGGTAAGGAAACACCTATTGTATGTAACGGACACAAAATAACTTCCTAACAGCATCCCCAAGTCAAATATTTTTGTTAAAAATTCCATTAATTTTTCTGGAGTAAAATATAGGAATATTCACAGTAACTTAGGTAAGACTATAGGAGACTTGTCAGTTAAAGTCTAATAAGGTTTTGACAAGCAAATGAAATTTAAAAAAAAAAAAAATTGGTTTTTCAACCTCTTTGCATATATGTATGGATTATAGCAGAACAATTATGTAGAACAAACAGGGTGCTAGCTGGACAGAGATTTGTTTATAAGAGATCTGTTTTCTCTTGTTTTGATTTGGTTTTCTACTAAAGTTACCAAAACATATCTAAAAAAATGATTCTGGGGATCCTAATAAAGAAGCAGCTAAAGATTGAGGAGAGATAGGAGATTTCTAATAGATTCAGGTCCCTGAGAAGTCAATTTGTAAGAAAATCCAGAGGACACAGAGAGGGGCTGGCACTTCACAAAGAGATGTCATGCCTTTAAATTAAACCCAGAGAAAAGGAAAGAAAGGGTATAGATTCAGAGAATTTGTTCATTTGGTAGAGGGAAGATAATGGGATTCATTTTTAATAATTTTTATTTTCTCTGTGAAATGTGATAAAAAGATATTGCCAGAGAGTTTAGAAAGCAGGAGAGTCCACTATTTGAGTGTGAAATAACTGTATGAAATAGTATTCGAGGAATATAGGAGAGCAATAATTACTAGGAAAAAAAATGCTATGAGATGCATTATATGCATCAACATAGTTAAACGAGAAATTAAAATTAATCCAATCATTCTCTATTTATGAGTCTGTTCTTATAGATTTGTTCTAGGCATTAAAAAAAGAAGAGGAGGAGCTAAGAGAATCACCTATCTTCCTATAAATTAAATCCCAGTGGGAGAGAAGTTTCGATCTATAGTAAACACATTCAGAAATTAAACTCTCAATGATAAACTGGGAATATTTCTCCATTTGTTTAAGCTTATTGTGCAGAAGTGTATGAGGACAGACTCTAGAGTCAGAATTTTCAAAACTGGTGCTGAAATATAAAAGTACTATAGCCAAATCAGAAAAACTACAGCAAATTAGAAAAATGTTTCGTATAAAATCAGTTTTTGACCTCACATAATCGCATGCTGAACATTTCTGCAGAACTACATATATTGTTTAATTTTAAGTTAAAAAATGAAAATATCAGTATAATGAATGGTTTATTTTTCATAAAAGAGTCATGGTCTTTTGAAATTTACCATAACCTTCCATTGCTGTGTGCTGATCTGAGAGACTGTTTGAATCATGTGTTATAGAAAACTGATTTTACGTCACAAATTCATCTGGGGCAGGCACCTGAATCATATTAGCAATTACAAATCATGTAAAACACATTTACTTCACTAGCCATGGCATTTTCTCTGTGAGAAACATCTTTCATCTCCTCCTGAGGGAACTATATAATATAAAAGAATCTCACCGAAAACGTGTATCAAGGATTGTTTCTTGATTACAGTGTCATGCATCATGGTGCTGTGGTATAAAGTCTTTGTGCTTCCCCTCAAAACACTGGTTTTTGAGCACTTCTACATCAGCAACTCAAAATGTAATGTCCTGAAACCTGGCACTTGAATTGCAAACTGAGATGAATACTTTTTTATAAGAATTAGTGCAAGTTGGTCAAGCCAATTCATTTTTTTAATGGAGTCTCTAGGGCTTCTCTAGTCATCCACAAATAAAACATGTTCTCAGTACTTTAAAAGATCAATAGTTCAGCAATATGTTGTGCAACAGCAAGATAAAAATTAAATAAAGGCTGATGCGAGGAAAACTTACTTTTTTATTCTGGGATATAAAGAACAGAAAAGACCAAATATTGGTCTCAAGCGCTTTTCAAATAACAATGGGATAGCAACTATTCTCAACATACTAAATACAAATCAAATTTATAATCTCTACCTCAGATCCTCAAGTCATTTAGGTTTTATTACAGTGAGTGCATTAAGGCCTCTACACACACACATTGCAAAAGCAGATCTGACTCAAAGACTCAGGTAATCTGTGGTAGGGTGAACAACCCCTACATGAAGACAATGCTTTAGGTTCTCCAGTGTTTTCACGGTAATTAATACAGAAAAAAATAGATATATGGAAATTTTTGGACTGTCATCATATGCTCACAAACCCTAACTATTTGATTTTAAATAAAGATAGAGAAATCTCAAGTACATCCACTTCTAAGAGTGCTGTCCTTCTGGATGTGATATGTTCAAGAACACAAGTGGCGCCATTGGTTCTACTCCCTAGTATCATCTAATGGAACAATAGGACTACATTAGACATCACTTTTTGAACTTACCACATGGCATGGCAACTCAGTTGGGACTTAAACTTGCATAAGGAAGATGAATTAAGTGCTGAGTGAATTGTCTTTATTCAAGGCTATAATTCTGATAAGAATGGGTGATTTCAAAGAATCATTAAACAGATCAAATGCCATTCAAATCTAAGTTACTGACTTTCTCCTGTTTTACTTAATTAGTCCTCTAAATGTCCATCAATGATTGGTTTTAATCATTATGTTGATGGTTTTAGTCCATTTCCTTCTACATTGGAAAAACATTACATGCGAACATCCTCCAAAGGAAGAAAGAAAGAAAGAAAAGAAAAGAAATACAAATTAAGTAAATAGGCACAGATTATGAAAAACTACAACTTTTAATACCCTCCATGTGATCCCAGGGGGGAAAATGTTTTGAAGTAAAACGTTATTTATTTATTTATTTACTTATTTATTTACTTATTTATTTAAAAGATTTTATGATTTTTTTTAATTAAAGGTTTTATTTATTTATTTGACACAGAGAGAGATAGCGAGAGCAGGAACACAAGCAGGGGGAGTGGGAGAGGGAAGCAGGCTTCCTGCCGAGCAGGGAGCCCAATGCAGGGCTGGATCCCAGGACCCTGGGATCATGACCTGAGCCGAAGGCAGACGCTTAACGACTGAGCCACCCAGGTCTCCTAAAAGATTTTATGATTGATTGATTGATTTACACTTGAGAGAGAGAGAGAGAGAAAGCATGAACTTACCCAAGTGTGACCGGGAGGGAGGAGCAGAGGGGGAGGGAGAGGAAGGGGAAAGAATCTCAGGCAGATTCTCAGCTGAGCATGGAGTCTGACATGGAGCTCATCTCACAACCCTGAGATCATGACCTGAGCCAAAACCAAGAGTCGGTCACTTAACCAACTGAGCCACCTAGGCACCCCAAAATGTTTCACTTATTTATATAGTTGTGGGAAAAAAAAGAAATCATTGAATGTGAATATATATTATAATATTTATAGAAAAAATTGATTCCCTTTTTCTTGCTGTCCATTTTCATGAATCCAAGCAGTTTATATTTAATAATAAAAACATTTATAGAGCACTTACTCTGGGCCAATAGCTTTCATATATGGGATTTGAACCCAGGCAGTGTGGCTTTAATGTATACGTTCTTAACCAATAAGAACATCACAAATACTTTTTAAGACTCATTAAAACCTCCTGAAATGTGACCCTCGAAATGTTATTGAACAGTGGCTATAAAGCACTGAATTAGATGCTTTAGAGCCTTCAACATGAAATGGACTCCAGAATCTCATGGTCCAGTGCATGGAAAAGCTATAATGAAATGCAGCCTATAAGTAGCATAAATTATGGTATTATTTCTGGATATTGTAAATAATTCTACCTGGGAAAATCCAAAAAGAGTTCCCCAGTTCAACTACCCTGATTTGTCTGGACACTGGTCTAGCTTTAGTGCTGAAAGGCCCATGTCTTGGGAAACCCCACAGTCCCTGGCAAACAGGGATGATTCGCCTATCAAAAGTAGTACTCAACCCAAAAGAACTGAAAACAGGTACTCAAATAATTAATTGTACATCAATGTTCAAAGCAATAGTACTCACAACAGCCAAAAGTGGAAACAACCCAAATGTCTGCTAACGAATGAATGGGTCAAGTAAACAAAATATATACATACAATGGATTATTCACCCATAAAAAGTAATTAAATTCCAATGTATACTACAGCATGGATTAACTTCAAAAATGAACTAAATGAATGAAGCCAGACACAAAAGCTCACAAATTGTATGATTTTATTTATATGAAATATTCAGAATAGATAAATTCATAGAGTCAGAAAAAACAATGGTGGTTGCCAGGAGCTGGGGGCTAGGGCTGGGAAACAACTATGTAATGGGTATAGAATTTTACATCTTTTAGAATAATGTAAAAATTTTGTAACTAGGCAGAAATGACGGTTGCACAACATCGAGAATGGACTAAATGTCACTGAACTTTTCACTTTAAAATGGTTAATTTTATGTTGTATTTATTTATCCTCAAAAAAAAATGTAGCACTCAAAATTCTAGAGAATAGAATAATTTTAGACACAACGAATGCATACTACTCTACACAAAATTAAAGAACTAGTCTTACAAAGTACATAATTATCATTAACTAGAAGAATCATTCAGAGTTAAAGTATCAAAATATTAATTCTTTATTATAAAATATGCCAACATTGTGCTTTTAATTTTGATATATATTTCTATGAAAAAGAAAAAAAGTACTTTCTTAAGTCATACTTTAATGCTAGATTCTTAAGATACTTATGAATAGAGGTCAATTAAAATAACTGGTCTTGGGCGCCTGGGTGGCTCAGTCATTAGGCGTCTGCCTTCGGCTCAGGTCATGATCCTAGGGTCCTGGGTCGGGCCCCATATCGGGCTCCCTGCTCAGCGGGAAGTCTGATTCTCCCTCTCCCACTCCCCCTGCTTGTGTTCCCTCTCTTGCTGTGTCTCTCTCTGTCAAATGGATAAATAAAATCTTTGAAAGAAAAAAAGATAAATAACTGGTCTTAATTTTTGCCTATTTTATAACTCTGTCACCTATAAATGGTCTACAGTGTTATAAGAAAACATAAGGAAGTCATAGTCATACTTAAAAACATCACCAAACAAAAATACAGGAATAGCCTTTGACCAAACCCTACTGACTTGCTAAAAGCCATGTGGTATATTAGCAAATTTTCTTTAGGAAAATAATTTCACTCTTTTATTTTTAGGATTTAGTGAGAAAAAAGAATGTGCAGCCACTATAATTTGCATCAACTGAAGCATTAAATTTCATGATTTACTTGTTCATGGAAGCTTAAGAAACCAGATATAATATTCCTACCAAGAAACAATATTCTTACTACCACTTAAAGATTCTTATTCACTAAGCCAATGGGAAAACTGAAAATTAACCTTAGTACTTAATCTTTGTTACTATAAATCTTGCCTTCCAGGTTATGACCTTCTTTTCCTCAGTTAAAATGCAGTTTCCAAATGCACCATTGATTTTTCTTACAGCATGCCAACTCATCTGTACATGCACTAATAGGCAAATGAAATTCTAGCTCTAAAATTAGATTCGGTGTTCTCATTTTAGATCCTAGTGTTCCACTACCATCCCTTTGCTGCCAAAACACATTACTTCAAAACTAGAGCACATAATGATTAGAAATCATTATACCAAAATACATTTTTCTTTATTTGGGGATACTGTTTTTATTATTGTTAAATATTCATCTTTTGACAGAACATGTGATTGCTTTTCTGGCAATATTTCCTGCAAGTCTTCAGTTTATACTGAATTAAACCACCTGAATTAAATGTAATTTATCAGAGCACTCACAATATTGGAGAGAGCATTTTATTATGTACAGCTCTGATTGGCATCCTTGGATTTGCATCCTGTATAGCTCTGATGTGCTTCTTATCTTCAAGTAAGTAATCGATATAATTCAGTGCAAAATAATTTTTGCAAAATATTCATTTCATGGTCTTCTGTTTAATTCAACAGATTTTTTTTTTTTTTCTTTTTTGGTCACTTTATTTTCTTGTAACTTTGTTATCTGCATAATCATTCAACAAGTGTGAGATAAAAGTACATAAACAGATGCATTAGAAATTTTTACTGACCTCAGGTGCTTCATGATAAGATAGTAACAAAATCAGTAATAAATAATTTATGACATGATGTGTTATGTACAATATACACTACAGAAATTCTAGGAAAGGGAAAGGTGACTTCTTAAAGATAAGAGGAAAGCTAAGATTAAGAATTCCTCATATCAGTGAGACCATATGATACATGTTTTTCTCTGACTGACTTATTTCACTCAGCATAATACCCTCTTCTTAATCTCAGGAAACAAACTGAGGGTTGCTGGAGTGGGGGGGTCAGAGGGATGGCGTGCCTGGGTGATAGACATTGGGGAGGGTATGTGCTATGGTGAGCGCTGTGAATTGTGTAAGACTGATGAATTACAGACCTGTACTCCTGAAACAAATAATACATCATATGTTAAAAAAAAAAAAAAAAAGATAGCAGGAAGGGAAAAACGAAAGGGTGGAAATAGGAGGGGGAGACAAACCAAGAGAGACTCTGAATTCTGAGAAACCAACTGAGGTTTCTAGAGGGGAAGAGGGGGGTGGATGGGTTAGCCTGGTGGTGGATATTAAAGAGGGCACGTACTGAATGGAGCACTGGGTGTTATACGCAAACAGTGAATCATGGAACACTACATCAAAAACTAATGATGTATTGTATGGTGATTAACATAACATAATAAAATAACATTAAAAAAAGAAAGAAAGAAAAAAGTATAGGTATTTATTGAACATCTACTAGGTAGAAGACACTATATTTAATTTTGACAGTTTCAACTGACATGGATTGCCATTTTATTCCTTTCAGAATTCACTTTATTCTACTTCTCTCCCATGGGACATTTGGTTCCTCTTGATATGGCCTTTATTTTCTTCATTGCTATCAATGACTTTCATAATATGAAGAATACAGGGGGTGCTAAGTCAAATAAGTTAAAGTCATATTATAGGAGAAGCATTCAGTAAGCAAGAATAATAAGGGCCTTTGCTTTTAGAATCTCTGGAATTTTAAATGATAAGGTTTGACTATTTTAGTTATGATTAAATTCCAGTGAAAAATTATTTTCGCTGAAGTCCCAAATTTCTTACACTTCACTGGCACAAGTTTAGAACATGAAAAAAAGTTTAAAATTTTGTATAATAGTGGTTTACCCACTATTAATGGAAAGATTAAGTTGTGAGGATAAATAGTATAAGCATCCAGAGGAAGAAATGATCAATATGGTGAAGTATTTGTAGGAATTTCTCATGAAGAACATGAGCTTGACCTTGAGACTGGTTATACGGCAGGCAGAGAAAGAGAAGGGAGGTTTTCTAGGAAAAAAGAGCAGAACGTATAAATATATGTTTAAATACAACCTGAAAATTGAAGACACTCCACTTGGACCTTTTGATGAGTCAACTGGTAAATAAAAATATCTGTAAAGTGTAATATACATAGTAATTACTACTTTCAAAATAAGGAACTCTGGTTCATTTTCTGTGTTTATAAAACAACTACTTAATGGGAAGCACTTTTTGGTGCTTATCCTTCAGTCAGTAAAAGGTACCTAGTTACCAGACCATATTTGAACACCATTCCCCTAATCATAATAATAATACTGACATATATGTCAGGTGTACAAATCTAAGTTTAATACAGTTTATTTCCTTAAAGAGTTTAAAGATTATAAAGATATCCTTTCTGTGATAACCTTTTTTCTACTTTTCACTTTCACTAGTAGTTTTGTTAATGTTTTTGAGGGAAAAAGATCAAAACTATGTATTTTATCAAAAAATCTTAAGACAATAGATTTTATGTCCTGCAATAATCTTAATGAGGTAATGTGTACATGTAAAACTCTAATTTCAGTTCCCGGCATGGAACAGGCACTGAGGTTTGCTAAAGGTTAATTTAATATATGCAACTGATGGATTGTTGAACACTACATCTGAAACTAATGATGTACTATTTGTTGGCTAATTGAATATAAAAAATAAAAGATAAATAAAAAATAAAATAAATTATCAATTAAAAAAAAATAACAGGAGGGGCGCCTGGGTGGCTCAGTCGTTAAGCGTCTGCCTTTGGCTCAGGTCATGATTCCAGGGTCCTGGAATCGAGCCCCGCACTGGGCTCCCTGCTCCACAGGAAGCCTGCTTCTCCCTCTCCCACTCCCCCTGCTTGTATTCCCTCTCTCACTGTGTCTCTGTCAAATAAATAAAATCTTTAAAAAAAAAAAAAAAGATAACAGGAAAGCTTTCATGAGGAATTGGAGATACTGTAAACAAAATTGTGGACTTATGAACCCTCAAGCTGTGTTTGCATGACAAGAGGACCAGAGATATATATTGGAGGGAAAGATAATAAAAATAAATGCAATTAAAAACAAGGCCAAAACATGTTTTGGCATGTTGCCAAATATTTTTTTTAAAGATTTTTTATTTATTTATTTGACAGAGAGATAGAGAGAGAGAACAAGTTGCCAGAGAGGCAGGCAGAGGGAGAGGGAGAAGCAGGCTTCCCGCTGAGCAGGGAGCCCGATGCAGGGCTCAATCCCAGGACCCTGGGATCATGACCTGAGCTGAAGGCAGCACTTAACCGACTGAGCCACCCAGGTGCCCCGCCAAATATTTTTTTAAAGATTTTTATTTATTTAGAGAGAGAGTGCAAGTGGGGGGAGGGTTTGAGGGAGAGGGAGAGAGAAAACCTCAAGCAGACTCTACACTGAGTGTGGAGTCTGACACGGGGCTCAATCCCACGACCCTGAGATCATGACCTGAGAGGAGATCAAGAGTCAGTCAACCACATGAGCCACCCAGCTGCCCCTTGCCAAATATTTTTAAATGACAAAGTTGAGATTTGAAATTTAATCTGTAGGTTATGATTAATTGTTGAAAGTTTTTCAGCTTCCCCCAAAATAAGTCTGATGAATAAAATTAATATGGCAGTGTAAAAATGATCCATTGTGGGTAGGAAGAGACTAGAGGCTGCAAAGCTGGTGAAGAGGCTATTGTTATATTCCATACTCGAGGTAATGTGGCCCTAATGAAGTGGAAGCAATGCATTTGGGGAAAAAAAAAAGTTATTTGCCTTGAAAAAGACCAATAATTTTGCCTAGTAAGTTAAATGCCATGGTTATAGAAGTATTGTCTTATAATCACAAGAAGTGTAGAATTCAGAGACAGGTTGGTTGGTGGGGACAATGATGAATTTTAGGCTGGGGTTCAGAGCCAATGGCCAAGAAAGAATTCTTGAAATGTCTTCAGTGCAAAAAGGTGGTGTTATTAAAGCATGGGGACAGGACTCATGAGCAGAAAAAGTTGCACTAGGGTTGATGAGGAATGGCCTATTATATACTTTCAAGTTGGGAAGAGGTTTGAGATAGCATAGGTCTCTAAAGAATTTTGGAAGCAAGATTTCCAGGACCTTGAGGGCTAGCTATTGTTAGAAAATTGTCATTTATTACTGTCTAGTAAAACCATAGTCATGAGACCCTTCAGATGTATATCAGTGGGTCATATGCTTGGGGGATATATGCCAACATATATCTTGGGGGGTAAAGATAAAGGAAGTCCCCCCAAGGAATTTTCATATGTTATAGTAGACTTACAGGATCCTGGGGGGTTGGGAAAATGTTAAGCTAAGATTGCCTTTTGCCCTTAGCAAAGTATTAACATCGAGGCAGCTGAGCTCCCAGAGGAAGGTCACTCTGCTTGTTTCAAGGACTTGTCAATGTTTCCCACATCAGAATGACCATATGTCCAGCTTTTTGGATCAGTCAGGTTTACATCTGTTGCCCAGATACAATTATTAATAAGGATTATTTAAAATAATTTCTAGAAAATGTCATAGTTTGAATGATAAATTATGTGAGAACTCTAATTATTCTTAATAGAGTCACCAAAATAAACTGTAGGGTATGCAATAAGAAATGTGAGAAATTAGAATATAACTTGTTTATTTTTTTTTAATATTTTATTTATTTATTTGACAGAGAGAGAGAGAAAGGGAACACAAGCAGGGGGAGTGGAAGAGGGAGAAGCAGGCTTCCCACTGAGCAGGAAGCCCGATGTGGGCCTCGATCCCAAGATCCCA
Source organism: Mirounga leonina (assembly GCF_011800145.1). Taxonomy (NCBI): domain Eukaryota; kingdom Metazoa; phylum Chordata; class Mammalia; order Carnivora; family Phocidae; genus Mirounga; species Mirounga leonina. The sequence goes on from NW_023270454.1 coordinate 26,270,860, forward strand.
GGATCATGACCTGAGCCAAAAGCAGACGCTTAACAACTGAGCCACCCAGGCGCCCCAAGAGTATAACTTAAGTTTAGAAAGAAGTGTTTGAGATTCATTTATACAGAGATGGGCTTTATTCATGGGAATAGACTAATTTACTGAACGAGAAGAAGAAAAGTAGAGGTTGAAAATTGCTTTTGTAGCATGAAAACAAAACAAAACAAAACAAAAATGAAAAACAAAACAAAGGCATTTAAGGATTAGAGCAGTTGTCAGTCATGAGGTGAACCAGGATGGTGCTGCCTTGTGGAAACCAAAGATTTGAAATGACAGGTAGACCCCTGTCAAATAATGCAGATATCAAGATATTAAGGACCTAGATAAGTTCATTGATTTTATGACTTAAAACAAAAACTTGTATAAGAGTAAGTCTCTGGAATCTGAAGATTATGGTATATGTGGCATTATATCCAACCTAGTGTCTGCCACCATGCTTGATAAAAAAGAGCTGAGAAGGGGCACCTAGGTGGCTCAGTCGGTTAAGAGACTGCCTTCAGCTCAGGTCATGATCCTGGAGTCCCGGGATCGAGTCCCGCATCGGGCTCCCTGCCCAGCAGGGAGTCTGCTTCTCCCTCTGACCCTCCCCCCTCTCATGTGCTCTCTCTCTCTCATTCTTGCTCTCTCAAATAAATAAATAAATAAAATCTTTAAAAAAAAAGGGGGGGGCTGAGAAGCTAACTTACTTGTCACTATAAAACGGGTATTTTCCCTTGCCCCCATCCCTTCCAAATAGTGCAATATTATCTGTAACTGGCAAATGGCAGCAACCTACACAGCACTACGAAATGTTTCCCATTCTAAAGGTGGTTTCATGGAATGGGGTTTGTCTTTTATAAACAATGGGGTTTGTCTTATATATAATCTGATGATATGTGTTTAAAGAACAATATTTTTTGCTGAAGAGTCTGGATTTTAAGCTGTTACTGAGCAAATGGCTAGTGGTGAGTTGGAAACAGCAATTTTATGCTTGAAATTCACAGTTTTGATGTATCAAGATTAAAAAGACTTATAGCTGCTTAAAAGAAACCTATATAAAACAAAATAAGTCAATAACAAAGAGAGACAAACTAGCACTGCTGAATGCTTGAGGAAGGGCGGTCTTAGAGGAGGCAGGAGGGGATGGATTCAAAGGGTTAGATGGAGAGTTCATGGAGGACAAGAACGTGGAAACTTTTTTTCTGAAACAAGGGCAAGTGGCAATACATAAAGATATAAGAGAGGAAATTTTGAGTTTGGGATGAAAAAACTCATATTTAATGAGGTTATGGTTTGTCCAATAAAATTGAACAGCTCTTTTGAGAACAAGAAGCTGTATGTTATTTAAAACAAAAAATGGGGCACCTGGGTGGCTCAGTCAGGTCAGCGTCTGACTTCAGCTCAGTTCACGACCCAGGGTCCTGAGATAGAGCCCCATGTTGGGCTCCCTGCTTCTCCCTCTCCCTTTACCCCTCCTCCCCTGCTTGTGCTCTCTCTCTCTCTCTCAAATAAATAAATAAAATCTTAAAAAAAATAAAATAAAACACTATAAACAATTTATGCTTGGTGATAATAACTTTACATATGCTCAACACACCAAACATATCTTACATGTGAAACTGTTGAGCAGATGTACCTGGAATACTCTCTTCATACCCCTTCCTCTATTCATGTGTTGATTATTATTTAAGCCTCTTCTCAAGTCTTCTGTCCTTCCCCAAATCTGTCTTGACTGCTCTGGCCCACAGTGATGTCTCACCTGAATACTCGCAGCATTTGCCGCATTCCTCACACATTTGATATTTCGTCACCTGTGGGTCTGTTTTGCTCTTTCCAATTATAAGTATGTCTTTCTTATATTTTCAGAATGAATGCAATCTCATATGGGTTAAAGACTACATAATTTTTTTTGTTGTTTTAAGCCACTGCGATTCCTCTAATTCTTCTTGTGTGAACTAAATAAAACACAGTATTCACATACACGCATCTGAATGACTGGGAAACTACATGAAAATGAAGTTTTTTCCAACTGTGTAAATATTGTTAACTGATATGAAGTAAAATAGAAAATGTGTTTGTATTATTTTAAAGGCAATAATAAATAATTACAAAGGCATCCATAAAAATTACCACTGTTTTGTTCATACCCTGAGAATTCTTAAAGTACTTGATCATGCAATAGCATTTTATGCAGGTATTAAATAATCTTTTACAAAAGAACATTTAATCACACGAGATAACATTTGAAGCACTGCTTTTAAAAGCAGGCTATAATATATTTTACTTTGAGATTGTTTTAGTTGGAAAATAAAAGTATGCCTACATATGAGACTAGAAAAAATACAATACAGGTTTTATATTTGGTATCTCAGGATGGTAGAATTATAGTTGCCTTTGGGATTATATGTACCTTCAATGTTTTCTAAAGTAAATATGTAACTTAAAATTATTGCATATATATTTTAAACCCTTTGCTCCTCATCTTATAAAACAGTTGTAAAACTAATTAAATAAATGAAATATATGAATTTATCACCCCAAAGTTGTACTGAATAGAAAGTATACTGTAAGGACACCTGGGTGGCTCAGTCAGTTAAGCATCTGCCTTCAGCTCAGGTCATGATTCCAGGGTCCCGGGATTGAGTCCCACATCAGGTTCCCTGCTCAAAGAGGAACCTGCTTCTCCCTCTGCTTGCCCTTACCCTGCTTGTGCACTCTCTCTCTTTCTCTCTCTCTCTGACAAATAAATAAAATTAAAAAAAAGTATACTGTAACTGTATGGAAAAACTACAGTGTACCACAACATATAACAGGTCCATATTATTACAAATAATTAATCAATAGTTCATGAATTTCATTACCTCCAAATAAATCAAAATAGAATTTGGTATGACAGATTTTTATATAGCACTTAGTCATTCATAGAGTTACTTTTATATGTAAAGCACTGTGTTAAGTACTGAGAATATGTCATGAAAAAGGTTTCTTGACTAGAATTTATTCATAGTATGAAATGATAAAACACATACACACAAACACAACACACACACACACAAATTAGCTCTTCAATATATTGTGGTAAATACCAACACCACAAAATATAAGATACTCATGCATAACATTTTCAGAAAGACTTAAAAGACTTGATATTCTTTACTGAATTATAAAGATTTTTTTAACAAAAATATCCAGTTTTGTCATAATCAAAAGTGTTTATTTTTAATATCACAAATTCTATAAGGGTGCTAAGGTCAGTTATATCAAAATATGACTTTGGAATTCCATGTTGGTAAATTATACAATTAATTAACTAGGGGGTTACATGAGTTTGGAAAATTTCAAATGATCCAAACTTAGGGTGGTATATGGGAGAATAAATTGTTTGTATTATGTCATATAGGGAGTAGAAATCAATGAGAGTTATTTAAGTAGAGTAATCTGAAAATATCACTGTTTTGGAAAGAGCACTGTGTCACAACTGTGGAAGATGGAATGCAGGGTCCTGAACCTTAAGTAAGAGAGAACAGTTAAGACCCACTTGCATCTGGGATAGATGAAAATAACAAAGGAGAATGAATGAAGTGAGAAAAAAGGCCAAGTTTTGGAATCCTGAGTAATGACTAGAAAAAAAGAGACTAGCAGAAGGACTCCCTCATAAGAAAGGATGGTGGTGATGCTGAGAAGGAATAACCAAACATATAGAAAGCTTTGCATTCATTCATTCATTTAAACTATTTATTGAGCACCTATTATGGGCAGGTCCTTTTCTCAGCTCTATGGATATTGAATGGAATAGGATTTATATCCTCACAAAATTTATTAAGCTTATATGATAAGTAAAGTTTATAACTTAAATAAAACAAAATATCAAAAAACAATTAGGGATCTAGACATACATACATATATACAGAGAGGACTGGAAACATGGGATTGGCAAGACATATTTAAAATAGAGCTCTAAGCAGAAACCCTATGGAGATGAAGGAGCAAGCCAAATAGACACAACAGGAACCATGCCCCAGGCAGAGGGAACAGCAGTAATCAGGCACTGAGATAGGAACATACATAGGATATTAGGGAAAGAAAGAAAAAAAAAAAAAAAAAAAACAGTCAAGAAGCCACAGATTCGGGTTAGAGTATCTGAAGGGGAGAATTAGAGCAGCTGAATTTAGACACTGAGAATGTCCAGCAGATCACATAAGTCTTTTCTCATTGTAAGTACTGTGGTCTTTTCTCTGAGTGAGTTAGAAAGTTTTGGAAAATTTAAGCATGAGTAATGTGACTGTAATCTGATTTTGATTTGAAAAGCAACTCTTTAACTTCCTGAGGTAAAGGTGTAGACTAGAAGCCATGGAAGCAAGGCATGGAGTAAGGACACCAGTCAAGAGGTAGGGCAAACCCAAGGGAAAGACAACAGTATGGGGTGGGGTTGGCAGTGAGGGTGGTGAGAAAATTGTTAGATTATGAAAATATTTTTGAGAAGACAAATGACAGATGATGGCATATCAGAAAGAGAGGGAGATAATTTTTAAAGTAGTAACGTAGAACACTTAAATTCATTGTTTAATGTGGTGTTTCAGAGGTCAGTGTTTACAGATGAATATAGTAATGATAGCTATATATGTAGAAATTGAGAACAAATATGAATTTGTACTACATGACTTGCACATTCTTTATCTAGCTCTATAAAACCCTATCTATCCCCTATTTTAGAGGCATATATCTCAGTTATACTACAGTTTAGGATAAATATTTTGTTTATTTTGTCTGATATCAATCAGCTTTGCAGCATTTTTAATTTAATTTTATTTATTTTTTAAGGATTTATTTATTTATTTTAGAGAGAAAGAGAAGCATGGCAGGGAGGGACAGAGGGAAAAGGGGAGAGAGTCTCAAGCCGACTCCACGCTGAGCTCCAGCCTGACCCTTGGCTCTATCTCATGACCCTGAGATCATGACCCAAGCCAAAACCAAGAGTTGGATGTTTAACCAACTGGGCCACCAGGCACCCCTCATTTTTAATTTAAAAAGAAAAAGAAGGAAGAAATAAAGAAAAAGAGATGATGCGTAAGGAAGATGTCATAGAGAAGAGAGGACACAGAATGGATGAAAGTTGATTAAAATTTTAATCTGTCAGCATTCTCTTATATATCTGAGAGACCAGGCGCTGGCTGACAAATCTCAGGACACTTGCCTGACTGTGTGTTGGGGAGGCATAGTATGAGCAGATTATATCTGGGGAGCAAGTATTCTAAGGACATGGTATCTAAGTCAGTCACAATGTGGTCCCTTGAAGTGGAAGAATACAGGATGAGTGTGGAGAACTGAGCCATAAAGCAATCAGAGGTAGAAGGAACAAAGTGTTGAGATAGGCTACAGGCTTTGTAGGAATCCCCCAACACATCCTTGGCAGTAACAAGAGAGAATGTATTAGGGTTTAGGGGTAGTTCTTTTCCTCCCACCCAGTTCTATCTTTGGAATCTGTGATAAGCAGAATAGTGACTCCCAGTAATGCTCACACTCTGATTACTTACATGGCAAAAGCTGAAGAACATCAAAGATCTATACCCCTATCCCATATTAGGTAGATGAGAACACTGTAATTGGTATTTCTACAAGTATTCTCCAAAAACGTGGGTTTCATACTGCTTTTGTTTGTAAGGTGTTCTTGAAACAAATTACTAGATGATTCCTCCAATGTGTCTTTTTTTCTCTTACAGAAGCACCTAGCACATATCTCTGACCCTGTGTTATAGATACATACAAGGGATTTTGAGTAACTCACTATAGCTGGGTGGGGGAAAGTGTTATAGACGATAAACAATGAAGCTGAGGACATGTGGAGAGGCCACTCCATGCATGGCCAAGTATAACAAGGTAATGAGGTTGTAGGTGATGCTCACACAATGGGGATCCTGGAGAGGACTGTAAACAAGGAAGCAGTATGGTCAGTAATATAGGAGGGTAAACATAGTAGGGGGAAGAGTTCAGTTTTATACATGTTCAGAATGTTGTTCCTTATAGGACATGTACCTGGAGTTACTCAGAAAGCAATTGAATAAATAGCTCTAGAGCTCAGGAAAGTGTTGTAGGTTAGTCAGAGACATTGGAGTGGCAAAGTTCACACATGGAAAGAGCACACAGTGAAACTAGAAAAGCCTATGACAAAATCCTGAGGCACACACACATTTAAGGAATGTAGAGGAGTAGGAATTCATATATACAGTCACAAATGAGCAATCTGAGAGGGAAAAATCACAGCCAGGAAAAAAGTCTCTCACAAAAGTAAAAGAGTTTAAAGAAGAAATCATGATTCACAGTTACAAACAACCAGCGATGTCCTCCTAAATGTTGAACAACCCCCTAGGGAGTGGGAGGAGAGCTATGATCTGTAGCGTTTGCTGATTTTTGTGTTATAAATATTCCAAATACAATGGATTTTCAAATTACCAACATGAAGTCAAGTGGCTCTCAAAATTCCTGAAATTTTAACAATCAGCCCTTTTGAGTGGGTAAAAGCTGGCTCCTGCATGCCACTGCATCAAGTTTAACTGAAATGGGCTTGATAATTCATTAGATATCAAACTTGGGTCACTGAGACACTTTTTTATGTGTGCAGGGGAAAGACAGAGAGATGAGTGGTGCCTGAGAGCCCTGAGTACATGTCCTTTTGCATTCCACAAAAGTCTTTTCTCCTGAATTCTCAATCATGGTGAATATAAGTGACCCTGATAGAAACTATGTTGATGCCCTATCACACTAAACAAATCATCCTTGATCTTTCAAATACTTGTGGTTATATACATTTCTTTCCTGTCTGCTGACTTAGAGATGGGCAAAATTATTTTTAATTCCATAGATATATGAAAATACAAATAATGACAGTTGTGTTAGAAATGAGAATACAAAATTTTTTTCTATCTCATTTTGAAGTTTAATAATAGTACACCATATGTAATTTGTACTTAAAAGAATAAAATAAAGACCTGATGTTTGGGTTACTCTTTATAAATCTTTTTCATAATTTGAATGAAGTTGTTCACATATTGAAAATATAGAATTAAGAATGTATGCACTTGGACAATGCTTAACCTATAAACGTTTTTTAAGACAGGGATCACATTCTCTATGTCTGAATGAAACTATACAACAATATATACTATATAGATTTTCACATATCAATTAAATATGCATCTTCCCATTTAATTTTATGCAATATCTAACAAAAAAATTTACAGCGCTTCTACTACATTCAATAAAATTGGTAAGTGACTGATTAAAGGAAGAGAAAGGAAACTACCCTATAATCCAGCAATTGCACTATTAGGGATTTACTCTAAGAATACAAAAATACTGATTCAAAGGGATACATGAATCCCAATGTTTATAGCAGCATTATCTACAATAGCCAAATTATGGAAGCAGCCCAAGTGTCCATCAACTGATGAATGGATAAAGAAGAGGTGGTATATATACACAGTAGAGTATTACCCAGCCATAGAAATAATGAAATCTTGCCATTTGCAATGACGTGGATGGAGTTAGAGAGTATTATGCTAAGTGAAATAAATTAGTCAGAGAAAGAGAAATACCATATGATTTCATTCATATGTGGAATTTAAGAAACAAAACAAATGATCAGGGCAAAAAAAGAGAGAGAGAAGCAAACCAGGAAAAGAACTCTTAACTATAGATAACACACTGAGGGTTATCAGAGCAGAGGTGTGTGTGTTTGGGGGGTGGGAGGGGTGAAATAGGTGATAGGGATTAAGGAGGGCCCTTGTGATGAGCACCGGGTATTGTATGTAAATGTTGAATCACTAAATCCTGCAACTAAAACACTGTATGTTAACCAACTAGAATTTAAATAAAAACTTTTAAAAAGGAAATAATGTGTTAAAGGGATGAACTACTTGTCCAGGAAAACATAAAGGTTTGCATATTCTTTAAAAATGCCTCATGTACATAAGACCATCTTCTATTAAATCTAAATGATTCCTTGTGTCCAGATGTTTTCATTCCATTGATTGAACATATTTAAGCAAACCCCAACAGTTAAGTTTCTGTTGCAGTCAGCCCTATAGTATGGGGAAAATTTATCATTTGGAAGAATGCCTGGCTTGACACTGTGACTTAATATATATATATCACCTACCTGGCTCATTTACCTGGCTGTAGCTCACAAGGCCTTCTGTCACCCAGCTCATCTTCACATACTTCATCTTTTACCAGAGTACACTTCTTTTTTTCTATCTGGAAAGAGAAACAAAATACATTTCACATAAGCTAGAGTTTTGTATATGTTGTTTTCCTTTCCTCAAAGCACTAAAATCACTTTCTGGGTGCTGTACTGCACGAGTTTGACAAGAGCTTTCATCTCGGGCCCAAAAGACTGGAATTTCAGTTATATCTCTCCAGATATCAAAGCCCATTCCGAAGCCACTATAGAGAAATATCCTTTCTGTTATTACTGGCATTGTCTCCTGGGTATTTTATTATATCATATTATCACAAGAAGGGTGAAGACAGTACAATAAAATATTTAGAGAGAAAGATGGCATTCACATAACTTCTATTATAGTATATTGTTCCAATTGTTCTATTTTATTACTAGTTATTTTTATTAATCTCTTACAGTGCCTAATTTATTTTTTTAAAGGTTGTATTTATTTGAGAGAACAAGTAGGCAGAGCAGCAGGCAGAGGGAGAAGGAGAAGCAGGCTCCCCACTGGAGCAGAAAGCCTGATGAGGGGTTCAATCCCAGGACCCTGGGATCATGACCTGAGCCAAAAGCAGATGCTTAACCGACTGAGCCACCCAGGTGCCCCTTACTTGCCTAATTTATAAATTAAACTTTAAAGATTTATTTTGAGTAGGAAAAATCACTTTCATGGGCCTAATGCAAAAGAATTTTCAAATATCAAATTAATTTCTTGCCACAATTATTTGTCACATTAACAGTGAGCTCATTTTTGTGTGATTTTTCTCTGTAAATAATTTGTACACTCAGTAAACTCTTTCCGACACTGTCCTTATAATATTTTCATTTTGATGGCAAGTGAATTTACAGGATTTTTTGTTTAGTCTCCCAAGGATATACCTATCACTATGTCAATCTTTCCTATGTTCTGTACAATTGTAAAACAAATATACAGTGATAACAAAAAAAATTCAGTCTGACAGCTAAACAACTTTTTAAACCTAAAATGCTAAAAAAAGAGTCAATGAGAAAATGATTAACAGAGTGTCTCCTAAGCAGACAGATGATATTCTAACTTGAAGCACTTTCCTACAAATTTTATTATGTGCAGGTAGAAAATGATTTTCAAACATTAATTAGTATATCCTTACTCTAAATCAGAATCTTCATATCTTCAAGGTGCATTGTCTTTTGAACGTTAGTTTTTTGACATTGATAATTTTTTCAGTGTCTCATGTTCTTTGATGTTGTTATTTAAAAAAATCACTTTTATCTCCTTCTATATTCCTAAAATAGAATATTTGTACCACACTGACAGGTAGACAATATCAGGGGAGTTATTCACCACATTAGCCATCAGATGCTTTGGGAAAAAACACAGTTTTCATTGTAAATGTCAATTATTTATGATTTTGTTGCCACAGCCATCAGGTACCACAGCTGTGGGATTTCTTTTGTGGAATACGGTCTGCTACATGACTTAATGTCAAAGCAAACTTCACAGTAGAATAATACACCTGAGTAAATGTAACTCTCAGTAAGAGTTTAGTGCTTTGGACATGTTATCTTCCTAGTTTTCCCCCTCTTTCTAAATATCAATAAAATAGCTAATTGACTTTGTTTCTAGCCCTTATTGTAGTGTCTTGAGGTGGTTAGTTTCTTTCCATCTGCTAAGAGTATGTTTTTATATATGATTTAAATATATTTGCTTTTTAAGGCATTCTTCTTTATATATGTTTAGAATAGTAACTTTGTGTCTAGAAAGCCTCAGAACAGAAGTCAGACCAGAAAAAGAGAAGACAGACCAGGCATCATAAACTGTGGTTGTTAATTGTCCCAGTGTCTTTTTTTTTCCCATATGCTTATAGCCACAAGAGTCAATATGTTCAATGTAACAATGTTAGAAATTCCATCACTAGACACATTTTTATCAAGTGTGACTTTTTCAATAACAGAAATATTTATATTTTTCAACAGAATTTAACATAACAAAAAGATCTATATATAAATGTTGCACTTTTTTAAATTCATTAATGGGTCTACAATTAGTATACTAGGAATGGAACTGATTCAAATATAAACCAAATATGCAAAGTTATCCATACTTGTGTTTATTTTATTAATTCTTTGCCTTAGCAATGTAAAAGAAATAGTGATTCAGGCAGTTAAGCTGTTCAACTTGTTCAACTCTCTGATAAACAGTGCAACACATTAAGTAACATATGTTTTATAAAAAATGTATTAGCATTTCACAGCTTTGTATCAGGAAACCCATTGTGGATGACAGGCTTCATATTAGAATTGCAGGGCTTATCTTAGAAATTGAATCTTATTATGTAATATAACACAGGTTTGGGGAGTATATATAGAATCTTAAACAACAGCCCAAAGGCTTCCTAAAGGAAATAAGTAGACACTAAAACAAATATGACGGATTCTTATGAAAAAATGAGGTTTGTAAACAAGAATGGGGTAAGGATTGAGTTGGAATCTTGGTAAGAACAATGGAAAAGGAATTACTAATACCGCAGAAATAATGGAACAAGTATTCGCACAACAGAAACAAGAAAGAGAAAGCTGTCAAGAATTAATCCAACAATTTCTCTCTAATGAGAATATAGAAGGATGTGAAAAACTTTTATATCTGCTAAAACAAAATATTACCAGATAAACCAAACTATCATACTATCTAAACATTGTGGATAAAAAAAAAATCCCAAAAGGGTAAGACTCTGCATGAAATTTTCCTTCCTGGAAGAGCACATACCTGGGGAATGTAATAGAAGTTGAGCATAGGACATGGAAAAGAGTGTAAATGACTCAGACATGGAAAAACTATGCAATCTTCTGATGAAGCTATGGGTTGGCATGTCAGATTTAAATCTGAAGGAGATCCAGGACAAAGAGAGTTTTGCTGAGTCAGCAAAGGTTGGAAGTGGGACTGCACAATCTTGTAATTTTACAATTATTTAAGTCTAGCCATTTCATGGTTTTGATGTTTTGCGTTTTCAAATTGCTGCCATCCTAAGTGGCCCTGGTCCTGGAATTTCAGTCTCAGTGTCTTGAAATTCCATGGCTTCATGGTTTCATGTTCTCTAGTCTCCTAGTCACCCATCTTGAAAAAAAAAAAGTCTTGAGTTTTCAAGGTTTCAAAGTAGTGCAGCTGCAAGTTCTAAGAATGTATAAGGTATTCTCTCCTTGAGAGAGAAGCCTAAATGCAGAGTTAACATATCTTAAAACAGAGGTGAGCTGGGTCTAACCAAAGGAGCAATTACTACTAAATTACATTTCCAGTGTTAATGAAATTATAAGTCTTTTGGTGGTGCAGAAAGTTGAAAATGGGTTGGAAGCAGAGATCATCTTAGACTCCTTGTGCCTAAGCCATAGCAGAACTAAAACCATAAGTTCACTCCAAAACTGTTCAACATCTAATCATCCAATCACTCTCTTATCCTAGCTCTTAAGTTGTCTGACAAGAGAAAGAAAATCAGAAGGTGATCCCTGGATAAAAGCAAAATAAAACAATATAAACCGATACACATACAAATAGTATAATCATCAATAAAGAATTTGTAAATATTTATGATAAAGATCTTAAAATTACCATCAAATAAATATGTTAAGAGATGAATTTCAGAAGAGATTTGGAAACTGTAAAAAGAGAAATGAATCAAAAATCTGAGATAAGAAAAAAATCATAGGAAGGGATTGACAGAAGAAACACAAAATAAGACCAATCAATAGAAATGTTTAAGCTTAAGAACAGAGGAAAAAGAGATTGAAATATAATGAATAGAATCTCTATGACTTGTAAAAAAATCTAACAGTCTAACATAATTGGAGTAATAGATATGAGATGCTGATGCAGGAAAAATATTTGATAAAATATTAAATGAATTTTTTCAAATTTGATGAAAAATTGCAACCCATTAATCTAAGAATCTTAGCAAACTACTAGCAGAATAAGTATAAAGAATATCACTTTCAGCAAATCACAGTCAAATTGCTAAAACCAAAGGTAATAAAAAAAATTAAATACAGAAAGAAAAACTGAGTACATTACACAAAATGAAAAAACAATAAGCAAGACAGTGCATTTCACATCAGAAACAACAGAAAAAATGGAACATCTTGGTAAAGTACTCAGTGGAAAAATACAATAAAATAAGAACCTAGAATTATATATCTTGCAAACATATCTTTCAAGAGCAAGAGGGAAGTCTTCATCTCTTACCAAGATGAAGTATAAGGAATTAGATTTCTCTTCCTGCCTGAGCCATCTAAAACACTGGATAAAATATGATTCATAAATAAAATATATGACATAATGACTATCAAACCATTATACATCAGAAAGGGAAGTGCCATAATCCGTAAGAGATGGGAAACCAATTAAATGAGCTTATAATTTCCTTAGCTTAATGACTTCAGAAAGTTTACAGGACATGGAAAAGGGAAGCAAATCCCAGACAGATCCTTTCATCACCCTAGGTTGAAAAGAAAGCAAATTTTTCTGTTTGAAGGAAAAATAATAACAAGATATCAGGGATTTATAACATTTGTAGAAGGAAAATACATGGCAATTATAGCACAAAATATAGAAGGGATATAAATGAAATTATGCTATTACATAGAAAAGAATGAAATTAAATTTAACCCCAACCATATTACCCATTACTTTAAATGTAAATAGTTAAAACACTCCATTAAAATGAAAAAAGAAAAAGTCAGCAGAGTGTATATAAAGTGAGACTCAACTAAATGCTGTTTACAAGAGATATGTGTTAAATATATACCACACAGATTTAAAGAAGATGTAAAATGAAAAAGTTAAGCATAAGAATGATAAGGTAGCAATATTGATATGTTAGAAAAGAGACTTCAAGATAAGGAGTCCTGTAAGAAAAAAGGTGTGGGATATTTTTTTTTTTTTTAATAATGGTTAATTGCTCAGGAAGACTTAACTATCCTAATTGTGTAATTACTAATGACAGAGATTCAATATGCATAAAGCAAAAATTAACAGAAATAAAAGAGAAAAAGGGTAAATCTATAACATTTGAGTTTTATTAACACCCTCATGGCTATAAGTGAGAATAAGAAGAAAAATTTAAAAAGTGAGGATACAGATGACAAACAATGTCAATCAACCCAAGGTAACTAACAATGAGCATTACACAAAACAAATACAGAATACACTTTCTTCTCAAGTGCATATGGAATAGTCACTATATTTTATATATAAACAAGTTTTAATATATTTTAATAATGGAAATAAATATATAGCAGGATCTCCAAACACAATATATGTTAATTGAAAAGCAATAGCAATAAAGTATCTGAAAAACTTTCAAATAGTTAAAGATTAAGCAACACACTTCTAAATCTGGATCAAGAAAAAATTACAAGGAAATTTTTTTAATCAAACTAAGTATTATGAAAATACAACGTATCAATTTGTGTGAAATTCAGCTAAAGTAGTGATTAAAAGAAATTTATAGCTTGAAACATCAATATTGTAAAATATGAAATGGTTAAAATCAATGATCTACATTTCAACTTAAAAAACCTGTATAAAACAAATTAGAAAGAAAAAGTAAGCAAAGGAAAGAAATTTAAAAAGATAAAAGGGGAGCTCAACAGAATAGAAAACAAATCAGAGAAAAAAATCAAAGAAGTCAGAATTTGTTTTTAGGCAAATAAAATGTTCAAACTCATAAACAAAATGAAAAGAAAGAAAATATATTATCAGTATCAGAAATAAAAAAAAAATGCAACACCACTGCAAATCCTAGAGGAGCTTTAGGATATAAAGGAGATATTATAAATATTTTATGCCAATAAATATGGCAATTTCGATGAAATGGAAAAATCATTTGAAGAAAACACATACCATAATTGGCACAAAGAAATCTAAGTAATTGTATATATATTCTAAAAAATGAATCTGCAATTTAAAAACATGTCAAAAAGAAAAATTCAGACTCCTGTGACCTCAACATAAAATCTGTCCTACCTCTTAGGAATCCTTGTTTTTCACAAAATCTTTCAGAAAATAAAGGAGAAAAGAACAATTTTCATCTCAATTTCTAAGGCTGTCTAATGCTAATGCTCAAAATTGACAAATCCATTAAAAAGGAAGAAATTCATAGACTGCTATTATTCCTAAACAAAAATACAAAATTCTGCAATGTTTTTTAGCAAATTGAATACAGAAATATATAAATATTATATAATAGTTTGACCAAATGGGTTTATTCCATCAATAGAAGTTTGATTTTTACATTCAAAAATAAATACATGTAGAATTCCACTTCCAGAATGGTATGTGAGGACCTCTACAGACCAATTCCCTAGAGAAATAACCAAAACTGATGAAAATTACTTTTAAAACAATCAGTTTAAGTCTCTAAAATTGTACCAAGGTTATATAGCTAAGTAAGAAACATTGACTCAATCAGAGAAAGACATATCATATGATCTAATTGATATGAGGAATTCTTAATCTCAGAAAACAAACTGAGGATTGCTGAAGTAGTGGGGGGTGGGAGGGATGGGGTGGCTGGGTGATAGACATTGGGGAGGGTATGTGCTATGGTGAGCGCTGGGAATTGTGTAAGACTGTTGAATCACAGACCTGTACCTCTGAAACAAATAATACATTATATGTTAAAAAAAAAAAAAAAAAGAAGATAGTAGGAAGGGAAAAATGAAGGGGGGAAATTGGTGGGGGAGACAACCATGAGAGACTATGGACTCTGAGAAACAAACTGAGGGTTCTAGAGGGGAGAGGAGTGTGGGGATGGTTTAAACTGGTGATGGATATTAAACAGGGCACGTACTGAATGGAGCACTGGGTGTTATATGCAAACAATGAATCATGGAACACTACATCAAAAATTAATAATGTGGGGTGCCTGGGTAGTTCAGTTGTTGGGCGTCTGCCTTCGGCTCAGGTCATGGTCCCGGGGTCCTGGGATCGAGCCCCGCATCAGGTTCCCCGCTCTGAGAGAAGCCTGCTTCTCCCTCTCCCACTCCCCCTGCTTGTGTTCCCTCTCTCACTGCGTCTCTCTCTGTCAAATATATAAAATCTTAAAAAAAAAAAAAAAACTAATGATGTAATGTATGGTGATTAACATAACAAAATAAAAATAAATAAAGAGCTAAAAAAAAAAAGAAAAAGAAAGAAACATTGACTCATGAAAATCTATCACCAGCAAGAATTACAAAAGTTTCTGGCACTTGAGACAAATCTGTTCCTCCCTGTCTCTCACTCAGTTCAATGACACAAACTCCACTCTGGGAGTGTGTAGCCAAGACAAGACTCCCTCCTCCTCCCAGCCCCTAGTCAAGGGATATATCTCAATGGGAAGGATAGACATTTCTTATCTCCTCTAGCTTTAGGTTGCAGAAACAAAATTCATGATAAGAGTGATTTGGAGTTTGAGGGCCCCAACCATCCTCCCAGTCCCCACTCAAACATGGAGGCATAGGTGGGGCGGAGCAAGATGGCGGAGGAGTAGGAGACCTGGATTTCATCTCCTCTCAGGAATTCAGCTGGACAGGGATCAAACCATTCTGAACACCTACAAACCCAACAGGAGATCGAAGAAAAGAAGAGCAACAACTCTCTCGTCAGAAAAGCGACCACTTTCTGGAAGGTAGGACGTGCGGAGAAGTGAATCCGAGGTGATATTCGGGAGGATAGACGGCGGGGGAGGGGCCTCCGTGGGCCGCTTCTGGCAAGTGATAGAGCCGCGGAGCACAAAATCGGAACTTTTAAAAGTCTGCTCCGCTGAGGGACGTCACTCTGGTGGCTAAGCGGGGGGTGGAACCCTCCGGGACAGTGTGGTCTCAGGACCCTCGGGGTCACAGAAAGACCGGGGGTGCCTGAGTGTGGCAGAGCTCCCAGGTATCGGAGCGGGGAAGCCGGCTGCAGAGGCGGAGCCCAGGCGCGGGCTCTCAGCTCGGGGTTGCCATTGACCGTGATCCACGGCACAGTCGGGCCCCTGCTCCTCCAGCAGGGACCCAACAAGCGGCAGATCCAGGGAGACTCACCTTCCTCCCCCGGGAGGAGCCGCGCGGGAGTGCACCGCAGGGATCTGCTGGGTTTGGAGACTCCACCCGGGGTCGGGTGCCAGAGATAGAAGCACGGTCACAGGCCGGGTGAGCACGGAGTGCAGCCGGAGACCGGGGAGACGGGAGTGACTGGCGGCTTTTCTCTGGGGGCTCACTGAGGAGTGGGGCCCCGAGTTCTCGGCTCCTCCGGATCGGAGATTGGGAGGCCGCCATCTTCACTCTCCACCTCCAGAGCTGTACGGAAAGCTCGCAGGGAACAAAAGCCCCGGAGAGCAAACCCGAGCAGATGACTTAGCCGGGAGGGGGCAAGGGCGGGGCAATTCCGCCTCCAGCAGAGACATTTGGAAACCACGGCAACAGGCCCCTCCCCAGAAGATCAGCGGGAACAGCCAGCCAAGACCAAGTTTACCGATCAATGAGAACGGCAGAACTCCAGCGCTAGGGGACTACTGCACAGAGAATTCACGGCTTTTTTACCATGATTCTTTAGTCTTTTAAAGTTAATTTTTTTAACTGTCTTTTTTGTCTTTTTATTTCTTTTTGAATTTTTCTTTTTCCCTTTTTCAATCAACATCTTATCAATCCCTTTTTTTAAAAAAAAACATTTTTATTTTTCATTTTTAGAGTCATATTCTATCCCTTCATAGTAGTTACCCATATTTTTGGTTTATATATATAAGTTGTTCTCTCTTTAAAATTTTGAGATAGTTTCTTCTAACAGACTAAAATATACCCTAAATCTCTAGTATATGGTGTTTTCTATTCCCCTGCCTGATCACATCCTCTCCCTTTTTTTTTCTTTTTCTTTTTCTTTTTTCTTTTTTTAAATCCCCTTCTTTCTTTTTTCAAACAACTTCTTATCAATTCCTTTTATAAAATTTTTTATAATTTCCATTTTTACAGTCATATTCCATCCCTTCATCATATCAACCCTTATTTTTGTACATATATAAGGTTTTCTTTCTTTAAAATTTAGGGAGGCACTTTCTTCTAAAAGACCAAAATACACCCCAAATCTAGTGTGTGGCACTGATCTATATACCATATAGATCATATTTGATCACATTCTGGTTTTTCTTTTGTTGTTGTTGTTTTGTTTCGTTTGTTTTTGTTTTTATCTTTATCTTTTTCTTTTTTTTTCTTTTTCTTTTTTCTCTCTTTCCCCTTCTTATCCCACTGCTTCAGGTCTTTTCTGATTTGTTTAGAGTATATTTTCTGGGGACGTGGTTACTCTGCTAGCATTTTGTTCTCTCATTAATCTATTCTCCTCTGCACAAAATGACGAGACGGAAAAAATCACCTCAACAAAAAGAACAAGAGCTAGTACCGACTGCCAGGGACCTACGCAATACGGACATTAGTATGATGTCAGATCTAGAGTTCAGAATCATCACTTTAAAGATACTAGCTGGGCTTGAAAAAAAATAGGGAAGTTATTAGAGAAACCCTTTCTGGAGAAGTAAAAGAGCTAAAATCCAACCAAGTAGAAATCAAAAAGGCTATTAATGAGGTGCAATCAAAAATGGGGGCGCTAAGTGCTAGAATAAATGAGGCAGAAGAGAGAATCAGTAATATAGAAGATGAAATGGAAAATAAAGAAGCTGAGAAAAAGAGAGTTAAACAACTATTGGATCACGAGGGCAGAATTCGAGAGATAAGCGATACCATAAGACGAAACAACATTAGAATAATTGGGATCCCAGAAGAAGAAGAAACAGAGAGAGGGGCAGAAGGTATAATGGAGCAAATTATAGCAGAGAACTTCCCTAATTTGGGGAAAGAAACAGGCATGAAAATCCAGGAAGCACAGAGAACCCCTCTCAAAATCAATAAAAATAGGTCAACTCCCCGACATCTAATAGTAAAACTTACGAGTCTCATAGACAAAGAGAAAATCCTGAAAGCAGCTCGGGAGAAGAGATATGTAACCTACAAGGGTAGACACATTAGATTGGCAACAGACCTATCCACAGAAACCTGGCAGGCCA
Organism: Mirounga leonina; assembly: GCF_011800145.1. Taxonomy (NCBI): domain Eukaryota; kingdom Metazoa; phylum Chordata; class Mammalia; order Carnivora; family Phocidae; genus Mirounga; species Mirounga leonina. The sequence continues at coordinate 26,289,145 of NW_023270454.1, forward strand.
GAAAGGACTGGCAGGATATATTCAGAGCACTGAATGAGAAAAATATGCAGCCAAGAATACTCTATCCAGCTAGGCTGTCATTGAAAATTGAAGGAGAGATAAAAAGCTTCCAGGACAAACAAAAACTAAATGAATTTGCAAACACAAAACCAGCCCTACAGGAAATCTTGAAAGGGGTCCTCTAAGCAAAGAGAGAGCCTAAAAGCAACATAGACCAGAAAGGAACACAGACAATATACAGTAACAGTCACCTTACAGGAAATACAATGGCACTAAATTCCTATCTTTCAATAGTTACCCTGAATGTAAATGGGCTAAATGCCCCAATCAAAAGACACAGGCTAACAGACTGGATTAAAAAACAAGATCCATCGATATGCTGTCTGCAAGAGACTCATTTTAGAACCAAAGACACCTCCAGATTGAAAGTGAGGGGGTGGAAAACCATTTACCATGCTAATGGACACCAAAAGAAAGCTGGGGTGGCGATCCTTATATCAGACAAATAAGATTTTAAACCAAAGACTGTAATAAGAGATGAGGAAGGACACTATATCATACTTAAAGGATCTATCCAACAAGAAGATCTAAGAATTGTAAATATCTATGCCCCTAACATGGGAGCAGCCAATTATATAAGGCAATTAATAACAAAAGCAAAGAAACACATCAACAACAATACAATAATAGTGGGGGACTTTAACATCCCCCTCACTGAAATGGACAGATCGTCTAAGCAAAAGATCAACAAGGAAATAAAGACTTTAAATGACACACTGGACCAAATGGACTTCACAGACATATTCAGAACATTCCACCCCAAAGCAACGGAATACACATTCTTCTCTAGTGCCCATGGAACATTCTCCAGAATCGATCACATCCTAGGTCACAAATCAGGTCTCAATCAATACCAAAAGATTGCGATCATTCCCTGACTATTTTCAGACCACAATGCTTTGAAACTAGAACTCAATCACAAGAGGAAAGTCGGAAAGAACTCAAATACATGGAGGCTAAAGAGCATCCTACTGAAGAATGAATGGGTCAACCAGGAAATTAAAGAAGAATTAAAAAAATACATGGAAACCAATGAAAATGAAAACACAACTGTTCAAAATCTTTGGGATGCAGCAAAGGCAGTCCTAAGAAGAAAGTATATAGCAATACAAGCCTTTCTCAAGAAACAAGAAAGGTCTCAAGTACACAACCTAACCCTCCACCTAAAAGAGCTGGAGAAAGAACAGCAAATAAAGCCTAAACCCAGCAGGAGAAGAGAAATCATAAAGACCAGAGCAGAAATCAATGAAATAGAAACTAAAAGAACAGTAGAACAGATCAACGAAACTAGGAGCTGGTTCTTTGAAAGAATTAACAAGATTGATAAACCCCTGGCCAGACTTATCAAAAAGAGAAGAGAAATGACCCAAATCAACAAAATCATGAATGAAAGAGGAGAGATCACAACCAACACCAAAGAAATACAAACAATTATAAGAACATATTATGAGCAACTCTATGCCAGCAAATTAGATAACCTGGAAGAGATGGATGCATTCCTAGAGATGTATCAACTACCAAAACTGAACCAGGATGAAATAGAAAACCTGAACAGACCTATAACCACTAAGGAAATTGAAGCAGTCATCAAAAATCTCCCAAAAAACAAAAGCCCAGGGCCAGATGGCTTCCCAGGGGAATTCTACCAAACATTTCAAGAAGAATTAATACCTATTCTTCTGAAACTGTTCCAAAAAATAGAAACGGAAGGAAAACTTCCAAACTCATTTTATGAGGCCAGCATTACCTTGATCCCAAAACCAGACAAAGATCCCATCAAAAAGGAGAATTACAGACCAATATTCCTGATGAACATGGATGCAAAAATTCTCACCAAAATACTAGCCAATAGGATACAACAGTACATTAAAAGGATTATTCACCACGACCAAGTGGGATTTATCCCTGGGCTGCAAGGTTGGTTCAACATCCGCAAATCAATCAATGTGATACAATACATTAACAAAAGAAAGAACAAGAATCATATGATCCTCTCAATAGATGCAGAAAAAGCTTTTGACAAAGTACAGCATCCTTTCTTGATCAAAACTCTTCAGAGTATAGGGATAGAGGGTACATACCTCAATATCATAAAAGCCATCTATGAAAAACCTACAGCAAATATTATTCTCAATGGGGAAAAACTGAGAGCTTTCCCCCTAAGGTCAGGAACGTGGCAGGGATGTCCACTATCACCACTGCTATTCAACATAGTATTGGAAGTCCTAGCCACAGCAATCAGACAACAAAAAGAAATCAAAGGCATCCAAATTGGCAAAGAAGAAGTCAAACTCTCACTGTTTGCAGATGATATGATACTTTATGTGGAAAACCCCAAAGACTCCACCCCAAAACTGCTAGAACTCATACAGGAATTCAGTAAAGTGGCAGGATATAAAATCAATGCACAGAAGTCAGTGGCATTCCTATACACCAACAACAAGACAGAAGAAAGAGAAATTAAGGAGTCAATCCCATTTACAATTGCACCCAAAACCATAAGATACCTAGGAATAAATCTAACCAAAGAGACAAAGGATCTGTACTCAGAAAACTATAAAATACTCATGAAAGAAATTGAGGAAGACACAAAGAAATGGAAAAATGTTCCATGCTCATGGATTGGAAGAACAAATATTGTGAAAAATGTCAATGCTACCTAGAGCAATCTACACATTCAGTGCAATCCCCATCAAAATACCATCCACTTTTTTCAAAGAAATGGAACAAATAATCCTAAAATTTGTATGGAACCAGAAAAGACCCTGCATAGCCAGAGGACTATTGAAAAAGAAAAGCAAAGCCGGCGGCATCACAATTCCGGACTTCAAGCTCTATTACAAAGCTGTCATCATCAAGACAGCATGGTACTGGCACAAAAACAGACACATAGATCAATGGAACAGAATAGAGAGCCCAGAAATGTATCCTCAACCCTAGGGTCAACTAATCTTCCACAAAGCAGGAAAGAATGTCCAATGGAAAAAAGACAGTCTCTTCAACAAATGGTGTTGGGAAAATTGGATAGCCACATGCAGAAGAATGAAATTGGACCATTTCCTTACACCACACACAAAAATAGACTCTAAATGGTTGAAAGACCTCAATGTGAGACAGGAGTCCATCAAAATCCTAAAGGAGAACACAGGCAGCAACCTCTTTGACCTCAGCGGAAGCAACTTCTTCCTAGATACATTGCCAAAGGCAAGGGAAGCAAGGGCAAAAATGAACTATTGGGACTTCATCAAGATAAAAAGCTTTTGCAAAGCAAAGGAAACAGTCAACAAAACCAAAAGACTACCGACAGAATGGGAGAAGATATTTGCAAATGACATATCAGATAAAGGGCTAGTATCCAAAATCTATAAAGAACTCATCAAACTCAACACCCAAAGAACAAAGAATCCAATCAAGAAATGGGCAGAAGACATGAACAGACATTTTTCCAAAGAAGACATCCAAATGGCCAACAGACACATGGAAAAGTGCTCAATATCGCTCGGCATCAGGGAAATCCAAATCAAAACCTCAATGAGATACCACCTCCCACCAGTCAGAATGGCTAAAATTAACAAGTCAGGAAACGACAGATGTTGGCGGGGATGCGGAGAAAGGGGAACCCTCCTACACTGTTGGTGGCAATGCAGGCTGGTGCAGCCACTCTGGAAAACTGTACGGAGGTTCCTCAAAAAGTTGAAAATAGAGCTACCATATGATCCAGCAATTGCACTACTGGGTATTTACCCCAAAGATACAAAAGTAGGGATCCGAAAGGGTACGTGCACCCCGATGTTTATAGCAGCAATGTCCACAATAGCCAAACTGTGGAAAGAGCCAAGATGTCCATCGACAGATGACTGGATAAAGAAGATGTGGTATATATATACAATGGAATATTATGCAGCCATCAAAAGGAATGAGATCTTGCCATTTGCAATGACGTGGATGGAACTGGAGGGTATTATGTTGAGCGAAATAAGTCAAACAGAGAAAGACATGTATCATATGACCTCACTGATATGAGGAATTCTTAATCGCAGGAAACAAACTGAGTGTTGTTGGAGTGGGGGGTGGGTGGGAGGGATGGGGTGACTGGGTGATAGACACTGGGGAGGGTATGTGCTCTGGTAAGCGCTGTGAATTGTGCAAGACTGTTGAATCTCAGATCTGTACCTCTGAAACAAATAATGCAATGTTAAGAAAAAAAAAAAAGAAGAAGAAGAAGAAGAAGGTAGTGGGAGGGGAAGAATGAAGCGGGGGAAATCGGAGGGGTAGACGAACCATGAGAGACGATGGACTCTGAAAAACAAACAGGGTTCTAGAGGGGAAGGGGGTGGGAGGATGAGTTAGCCTGGTGGTGGGTATTGAGGAGGGCACGTTCTGCATGGAGCACTGGGTGTTGTGCACAAACAATGAATCATGGAACACTTCATCTAAAACTAATGATGTAATGTATGGGGATTAACATAAGAATAAAAAAAAAAAAACATGGAGGCATAACTCCTCATTTATTAGGCTGTGAATACTGTAGCTTCAGTAACTCTTGCTTCAGTTCACTTCTAGAGCAGAGGTTCAATAGCAATTGAGGCAGACTAGAAGACCAAAGGCTATAGTCACTGTGCTTGTAAAGCAGGGATGTTATATACCTGTCCCTAGCTCCAGAATAGTTATTCAGAGATTTTGCCTAGGGTGAAAGGAAATCCATAAGAACAAAGAATTCTGACATTCTCCACAAATAAAATGAATTTACTTAAAAATGTATGTGGAGAATTGCATGCCTTAGGATGCTCCTAAAAATAATGGAAACTTAAAAAATATATATAATGGAAACTTTGGTAATAAACAATTACAGAAAGGCTAGTGGCTATATGAAACTAGCAAACAAAACCATAGGCCAGCTAGTTTACCAGAGAGAAATAGGTAAAGAGACAGCTAGAAAGAGTCCTCCTGGGATTGAAACAAATCTCAAAGATCCTCAAAAGGGCGCCTGCTACAATCAATGCAATCCTAGCATGACTGCATGCATGTATAATGCTGTACCCTTAAAGGAGAGATATCAAAAGCTTTATATGATGGGGTGTGTGTGTGTGTGTGTGTGTGTGTGTGTGTGTGTTAGATTTAACTAAAATAGTCCAAAGAAGATAGCAACCAGCAGACAAGAACCAAATCAAGGCCTGGAAGAAGGATCAGTATATAGGGTTATTACTATAATATATGGCACAAAATGTCCACTTTCAACACAAAATTATAAAATGTGTAAAAAAAACAATAAGGCATGACACATACACAAGAAGAAAAGAAAGAAGATAATAGAAACTGCCCACGATAGTGCCCAGATGGTGGGTTTAACAGACTAAGATTACAAAACAACAATTATGAGTAAGTTCAGGGAACTAAAGAAAATCTACATAAAAGAATGAAGAACGGTATGATGGTGTTTCATCAAATAGAGAATAATCAATAAGAAGATAGAAATTATTTTAAAAAGAACCATATGTAAATTCTGAAGTTGTAAAGTACAATAACTGATATAAAAATGCACTAGATTTTCACAATAGTAAATTTGACTTAGCAGAAGAATCAGTAAATTTTTAAACAAATAAATTAGGGAATATGCAATCCAAAGATGAGAAAAAAAATTAAAAAAAATTAAGTAAAATAAAATAAATAGAATCTCAGAAAGATGTTACACACTTTAAAGAACACCAAAGTACACATAAGGGGAGTCCCAGATGGGAACAAAAGAACAAAAAAAAGAAAAAAAACATTCAAAGAAATAATGGCGGGAAACTTTTCAAATTTGATGAAAAACATTAATCACATATCCAAGAAGCCCGGTAAACTGAGTAGGATAAAAATAAAGTGATGCATATCTCGGTACATCATGGTAAAAATACTGAAAGACAAAGACAAAGAAAAACTTTGTAAAGCACATGAGAAATAGGATCCATCATGTATAAGTAAAATATAATGAGAATAACAGCTGACTTCCTTTTTTTTTAAGGTTTTATTTATTTATTTGACAGAGAGACACAGCAAGAGAGGGAACACAAGCAGGGGGAGTGGGAGAGGGAGAAGCAGGCTTCCCTCCGACCAGGGAGCCCAATGCGTGTCTCAATCCCAGGACCCTGGGATCATGACCTGAGCCAAAGGCAGATGCTTAACGACTGAGCCACCCAGGCGCCCCAACAGCTGACTTCTTACCAGAAACCATGGAGAACAGGTGACGGTTGGTATGACATACTCAAAATGCATCAACAAAAATTTAAGTCAACCAAGAATTTGCATCCAGCAAAAATATTATTCATAAATGGAAATAAATAATTTTTATATTAAGAAAACAACAACAATAACACAGAATTTGTTGCTGTTAAATCTGCCTTACAAGAAATACTAAAGTTCTTAGAGCTAAAAGCAAGTGATCCCAGACAGTAATTTTAATCTACAGGATAAAACAAAAATCTCCAGCAAAGGCAATTATGTAATTATTAAAGAGACTATAAATGCATATTTCTTCTCCATTCTTCTCTTAATTGATATAAAAAATCAATTTCATAAACAGTAAGTGTATAATTGGATTGTTAGGGCTATAGTATATAGAAATGTAATGTATTTGACAATCACAGCACAGAGATGGGTGGAAACAATGATGTATCTGAGTAGGAAAATGACACCAAATGTTAATTTGAATTCACAAGAACAAAAATGGTAAAGCAGGTTAATATAACACACTGTATAAATATTCACTTGTTTTTCTTTCTTCTCTCAGTTTCTTTATTGACATGTTATATAAAGTAATAGTTATAATAACATATTGTTCATTTAATAACTTAAAATGTAGTATGTATAAAAATAGCACATAGAAGGAAAGATAAGTAGAGCTATAAAGAATAATGTTTCTACATATAACTGGAATTAAGGTAGTGTAAATCTGAAATAGATTCTGGTAACATATGTGTATTTAGCCTTAGAGCAGGCAAGAAGAAAATAATTTAAAAAATAGTGAGAAATTATTAATGAAATTAAATAGGACATAGAAAATATTTACTTAGTGCAAAAAAAAAAAAAACACTAAAGCACTAGAAGAGGGATAACAAAAATAGAAAAAACACAAGGCATTTAGAAAAAAGAGTAAAATGACAGATTTAAATCCAACTATTTTGCTAATAATAGTAAATGTTAGTGAGTTAAGTAATGCAAACAAAAGAGTGGGTAAAAATAACAGAAAACAATCCAACAATATATCATCTACAGATAACACACTTTAGATTAACAAGTATGAGTAGGTTGAAAGTGAAAGGATAGAAAAAGATGTGTTGGGCAAAAAGCAACCATAAAAACTCTGGTGTGGCCACAAGAATATCAGATAAAGTAGATTTTAAGATATGATTGTTACTAGACAAAAAGAAGACATTTTATAATTATTCACATATATGCACATAACAAAGCCCAAATATACATGAAACAAAAACTGACAAAATTGAAGGGAGACATAAATAACTCAAACTTAATAGTTGGAGACAACACCCATGTTTCAGTAATGGATAAGGCAACTAAAAAGAAGATCAACAAGAAAATAGACAATTCAACTATACTATAAACCAATTAGACCTCTAGACCTCTAAAAACCAATTAGACATCTGTATTCTACTAACAACAGCAGGATGCACATGCTTCCTAAGGGTCAATGGACCATTCTCCAGGATTGATCATATGTTAGGCCATAAAATAAGTCTCAATAAATGTAAACAAATTGGTAACAAACAAAATATTCTCTCTGACCATAATGAAGTAAAATTAAAAACCAACAATAGAATAAAATTGAATAAACTCAGAAACATGTGGGAATTAACACACTTTTAAATTCCAAATGGATCAAATAAGAAATCACAAGGGAAATTTGAAAATATTTTTAAATTAATGAAAATAAACACATATCAAAATTTAAGGAATGTAGCTAAAGCAGTGTTCACAGACACATATATATATGTAAGTAAGTATATCAGTAAAGAAGAGACAACTGGGTATCCACATTCAAAAGAAAGAATTTGAATGCCTGCCTTATAATATGTAAAAAAATTTAAAACAAAAAGGATTAAAGACTGAAATGTAAGAACCAAATCTATAGAAATGTTAAAGGAAAACACATATTTTTTTTTTTTAACATAGATGTAGAATTTCATTATCTAAGATTAGGCAATGGCTTCTTAGATTTGACTCCAAAAGTACAAGCAATCAAAGAAATAATAAATTGGACTTTATCAAAAGTAAAAAACTTCTGTTTCAAAAGATACCTTTGAACAGACGACTTATAAAACGGTAGGAAATATTTACAAATCCTAAATCTGAAATTTGACTATAGAATAAATACAGAATATGTACAACTCAACAATAAAAGCACAAATAACCAATCAAAAATGTGCAAGGCATGTGCATTGACGTTTATTCAAAGAAGACATACAAATAATATGCACGTAAAAAATGCTCAAAATCATTAGTCATCAAAGAATTAGAAATCAAAACTACAATGAGATACCACTTTATGCCTATTAGGATGGCCATAATAATAAAAAACAAATAAATAAAGCAATTGTTGGTGAACCTGAGGAGTGCTTTGAACCCTCATTCATTGCTGGTGCTAATGTTGTATTATTCATGATGTTTATTTTCTATATCCTGATGTTTCAACATCTTGGGTCTTGCTGACCCTGGAGGAACTACTCCTTCCAGGGTTAGCTAATTTCTAGAGATAGCAAATAATTTCCATAGGAGTCTGTCTTTCAAAAGCAAGTCAACAAATTCAGAGTCCATATTCCCAACTACCTGCTTCACCTGACCCTTAAACTATCTGGTGGCCCTCTATTCACCTGACCTAACTACCTGAGCACCATGTACCAGGAAATGAAGGTATCCCTATGCCCCAGAGTCCACTGAAATTCTTTGCTACCCAATCCTAAACTGGCTTACCCTGCTCCACTTGTCCCTTCTCATGGAAACTACAAAAAGGCTCTTGCACACCATGTTCTCCTCACTTCTCTCTGGCTTCTGTCCAATTCTGGTGCTTCCTCATGTGGCTCCATGATGTGGCATGCCCCGCATCTTGGGATCCGTGAATGTAACAAACTATCTTTTCAATGGCAATCATCTCCTGATCTGTTGGCCTTGCCATACCTAAATGATAAGAAAACCTATTTTTTTATCTTTTTTTTTCAATTTTTTTTATTCTTATGTTAATCCCCATACATTACATCATTAGTTTTAGATGTAGTGTTCCATGATTCATTGTTTGTGCATAACACCCAGTGCTCCATGCAGAATGTGCCCTCCTCAATACCCACCACCAGGCTAACTCATCCTCCCACCCCTGCTCCCCTCTAGAACCCTCAGTTTGTTTTTCAGAGTCCATCGTCTCTCATGGTTCGTCTACCCTCCGATTTTCCCCCCTTCATCCTTCCCCTCCTGCTATCTTCTTCTTCTTCTTCTTCTTTTTTTTTTTCTTAACATATATTGCATTATTTGTTTCAGAGGTACAGATCTGAGATTCAACAGTCTTGCACAATTCACAGCGCTTACCAGAGCACATACCCTCCCCAGTGTATATCACCCAGTCATCCCATCCCTCCCACCCCACCCCCCACTCCAGCAACCCTCAGTTTGTTTCCTGCGATTAAGAATTCCTCATATCAGTGAGGTCATATGATACATGTCTTTCTCTGTTTGACTTATTTCGCTCAACATAATACCCTCCAGTTCCATCCACGTCATTGCAAATGGCAAGATCTCATTCCTTTTGATGGCTGCATAATACTCCATTGTATATATATACATCTTCTTTATCCACTCATCTGTCGATGGACATCTTGGCTCTTTCCACAGTTTGACTATTGTGGACATTGCTGCTATAAACATCAGGGTGCACGTACCCTTTCGGATCCCTACTTTTGTATCTTTGGGGTAAATACCCAGTAGTGCAATTGCTGGATCATATGGTAGCTCTATTTTCAACTTTTTGAGGAACCTCCATACTGTTTTCCAGAGTGGCTGCACCAGCTTGCATTCCCACCAACAGTGTAGGAGGGCTCCCCTTTCTCCGCATCCCCGCCAACATCTGTCGTTTCCTGACTTGTTAATTTTAGCCATTACTGGACCATTTCCTTACACCACACACAAAAATAGACTCCAAATGGTTGAAAGACCTCAATGTGAGACAAGAGTCCATCAAAATCCTAGAGGAGAACACAGGCAGCAACCTCTTCGACCTCAGCCGCAGCAACTTCTTCCTAGAAACATCGCCAAAGGCAAGGGAAGCAAGGGCAAAAACGAACTATTGGGACTTCATCAAGATAAAAAGCTTTTGCAAAGCAAAGGAAACAGTCAACAAAACCAAAAGACAACCACAGAATGGAAGAAAACCTGTTTTTAAAAACAAATGTAAAGTGGTGCAGCTGCATTGGAAAAGAGTTTGGCAGTTCTTCCAGTGGTTAAACATGGACTTATCATATGATAACTAGTCTACTCTTAAATGTACACCTGAAACAAAAGGAAACACAAAAGTCTGTATGTAAATGCTCATGGCAGCATTGCAGGCATCCTTCACTTTCTGAAAGCACCACGTCACTTTTAGAAAAGATTTGCATCAGTACCTGTTTTTTACTAACCAAAAGAGATCCAAAGGGGAACTTTGTTTTTACAAAGAAACACTGTTAGCATACTGATGTATGTCTTTCATAAAAGTGACATTGTGTCACACAAACTTTTGGAAAGCAGGGGATCTTCTTCACTTTACCGCATTTTGGCTTACAAAAGTTTTTCTAGGAAAAACTTTTGTAAGCGGGGGACACCTGTGCTCATAATAGGCAACACACGGAACTCAAATGTCCATCAACTGATGAATGAATAAATAAACGTGGTATATTCATACAACTCAATAGTATTTGTCGGTAAAAAGAAATGGGAGTCCGCATATATTTTGCCACTCAGATGAACCTTGAACACATGCTAAGGGGAAGAAACCAAACATAAAAGACCATGCATTGTGTAATTCTGTTTACATGAAATATCTGTAAAAGGCAAATCTACTGAGACAGAAAGATTAGGGCTGAGGTGGTTGGGGGGCAATAGAGAATGAGTGTTAATGGATATTAGGTTCCTTTTTGGTGTTCTAAAATTGATTTTAGTGATGATGCATTTACTAAAACTATTCAATTGTATACTTTAAATGAGTGAATTATATGCTATATGAACTACATCATATATCTGTCATAAAAATAAATGTATTACATAGTTTACCACATTAAAATAAGGGAGAAATATAATAACCTTAATAGAACAGAAAGAGCAATAGACAAAATTCAGCATACATTTATAATTAAGAAAATAGAGAACCCAGAGCAAACTAGAAAAAATATAACAGTTCCTCAATATGAAATGTCTATAAATAACTACAATCACATCATATTTAACAGGGGAAGTGAAAAAAATAGACCTGTCTATAAGATAACACATGGCAGATTGATTCATAATAGTCAATAACTGCATAGAAAACAAATGTCTACTAAAGAAAAAATTAATGAAATCCATCATGGTCTCTTCATCTAATGTACCACGGCATAGCAATACAAGGTGCCAGCTAATTATATATGCAACAACATGGATGGATCTCAAAATCATGTTCAATGAAAGAAGAAACAAAATGAGTGCATGCATGTAAGATTCCACATGAATCCCAAAACAGGGAAAACCGAGGTATAGTGATAGAAATTAGATTCGTAGTTCCCTGGTGTGGCAATTGGGATTAACTTGGAACTTTGAGGAGCACTGGAAGTATATAATATTTTGTTTCCAGTGGTGATTACATCGGAATATACATTAGACAAAACTCATTGAACCATACACAAAAATATGTGCATCTTCTCACATATAAATATATATATAGGTGAAAATTGCAAAGAAAATTACTTGATAATATCAGGACTGACGGGCAACAAGAATGGCACAAATTACTAAAATAGGACATTTACAAAATAGAATTAACTGTGGAGAGATTTCTTGTAACTTCATGATCCAAGGACATAGTTGCTTAAAATATGGTCAAATGAAATATACAGTTTCAATCTTTTCCCTCAAAATTCAGTCTACAACTCAGTGTCATTTATATTACTAGTCCTTTGATAAACGCCAACGTTCATTTAGTTATAGAAAATGTTTTTTTTTTCCCAGAAAATAAAGGTGTATGTTCTGCGCCCACCTTTCAAAAAACAAAAATAATTCATTATTTTTTACCTTATTTTCTAAAAACGAGTACAAATATATGAACCACATACTTTAAAACACATTACTTGAGTTCTTCAAATATTTTCCATTTCAGCTTCTCTTAACTGAATTTCCCATTTTAATGTAAAATGTTCCTTGATTCCTTTTAGAAAAAGCAAATACACATCTTAATACAAGTAATAATATCAAAACAATGCTCATCTTAACACAGTGTTCAATTTCCGTGAGAAAGAATATACTTAAATAATGTATAATAAAATGCTCACACAGTGTATCTCTGGGTTCTGAAGTGCTAAGAACGTACATAAGGAGTCAGAAGCATCCTTTGAAGAGGTCTGCACTTAAGCTTAGTTATAGTGATTAATTACGGTGGCCACACTAGCAGACTCAGGGGAAGAACTAGGGAAGTTCTTAGAACTCAAGAAAGATAAAAATGATTTGTTTGTTTGTTTGTTTCTTTTCCACTCTCAGTTTAGACAGAACACAAGCATAAATAGCCACATCTGAAGACACACCAGCTGCTGCTCATAGCAGCTGTTGCGACAAGTCAGAGGCCAGTAATTCTATGTAGGAAAAAAATGCAAAAGAGTCACTGGTGATCAATTAGAATCCTCAATACACACTTTGCAGATAGATAATGAGCATGTTGAGTAGCATCAACTTTAGGGAAGAAGTACAAAACATACAAAACCCAGCATTGGGAAATCTTTTTTACCCACTTTATTCAGACACCTGATTAAAGACACTTTGAAAGACAAAATTGCAGTTGGTGAGTAGGATATCTTTCTTGGATTTTGAGTTAATGTGACAGTGTATGAAAAAGCTATATGTTTAAAAAAACTATATGTTTTTATATATATGTAATATATTAATAGTAGCGTTCAAATACATTATTGGTTTTATTATTTGCTTGTAAATACAAGCAAGTGAATAAAAGACTTCAGTTCTGCTTAATTAATTAGTATTCTATTTCCCATTAAGGGACATATTAGGGTCTGTAACTAGGGCTGGACTGATGCATTTGTAAATTGGCTTTATATCTCTGTAAGGAAGACTTATCATGCTACAATAGCTTTAATATTCCTTCTGACTCCTAATTCTGTTGAGAAATTCATTAATATGCCATCATTTTTGTTGCCCATATACTAGAAAGCCTGGCTTCTTTTTTTTCCACAATGTATATATTTGATATTATTTCTATCTTGTGAGCACCCTCTATAACTTAAAGACAGTGAGTCCCTAAAATGATTTCCTTCTCTGAGAAGTACGCTGATCAATAACATGTCACATATTGTTAAGTCTTATACTGGTTTGAAACTTGAAACAAGGCTCACATCTTACTGATGAGCAATCTTCATCAAATCATATTCTATGTGAAACAAGTGCAAAAGGAAAACATTTTCCCCCAAATTACTCTGCAAACCTAATATGAAGTACATACTAATCTTCATTATGTGGCAGAAGTTATTTAAGCTACTTAGCTCTTAGGATAACAATGATTTGAATTTGACTTTAATGTAGAAAACAACTACAGTACATTTTCCATTTAGAATGAATGCAGTTTAAATGAGGTTTAATTTTAGAACATAGTTACAAGGCACCTTCTGTTTAGAAATCCTGCTGTTTGGATGTGATTTTATTTCAGGAAATCTGCAGTTACAAATTCCATTTTCTTCAGAATGCTGCCGTGTGAATGAGGCTTTTGATCAGAACACTTGCTGTTACCAGCTACCTTCCATTCACAGGACTGCCTTCTGGATTTTCTTTCAATTAGGAAATCTCAATAACTTCATTTTAAAATCCAAACCCCCCGATTCAACTCTGCTGCTTTGAATTTTGGGCCATTTTGAAACCCAGTCCCTACTGTTGTTGATGTCGGGAGTCATCCAGATAAAAATCACATGTAAGGAAAGAATTCTTTTTAATTATCCATTTAAAAAAAAAAAATTGTGCCCAAAGGACAAATGGTATAGCCAACATACACAGGATCATGCATCTTGGAAATCTAATCACAATATCCACCATCTATCATAAATAATTTTGTCCATAAGTATTTGTAATAATATTGAAAGAAATGAAACAAGTGAGTATAAATCTGTGTTTTAATCATTCAGAGTGCAGAGAAGGTAGCCTGAAATGTTAGCAAATAAAAGAAAGAATAAAGGGCAATAAAGAAGTGTCACAAGGATATCATCCTTGCATTCAAGCAATTGAAAAGCACAAGGATTTACAACATAAAAATCCATGCCACTTTCAATTTGTTGCAATTCCTTCTTCATCTAGTTCAAATAAGCCCTGTTTCAGAAAAATCTCTAGTAATCATCATATTGACACTTCATCTAGACTGAGTGCTAATGAGCCAAGATTCTTTTGCCATAATTTTTACTCAAGAGTTCACATTGTCACAGCCTATCATAGAAATGGTGCCAGGTACACTTTCCATCTAAAAACGCTTTTCTCTTTCAGAAGCTCCTGTTTTCAAGTGTAGGGGGTTATTTGTTCCTGAATATCTTTTTCCCTACTCTATTTCAATTGTCTACGTGACTTGTAATGAAATGAAGCAAGAATAAAAATGTTCCCTTCACTGTCAGTTTGTGTTTTTATTCTTTCCTAAATCCGATGATTTTCACTTAGACCAAGCCCTTTAGAAAGAATTCTTTAAAAGCAGCCATGTATATTCCTGATTTTAAAATAAATTACAGTAACTGTCTTGGGTAAGGGAAAGCAAAATACTGTGATGAAAGGGAGACAAAGAAATTTGGGTTAGAAAAAGCCTCAAATTTCTAGAAAGCACTGAACAAATCTATTTCATATTAGTGGTACTTTCTTAGCTATATCTTCCGGATGTCTTTTTTCTGTTCTCCAGTTTATGAGACTTATCACTGCCATACAATTTCTCTTTCTCTTTTTCTGCTAGTCTCTTCAGAGCTGTGAAGCTGACTCAGAATCCTAGTGGAGATAGTCAAGTCTTACTTTTAAGGCAAAGACTCCTGTTACTCCCTATTAAGGTATTTTGACTTTTTACGTGGGAAAGGTCTCAATAAAACCCTTAAGTTTTGCCTTTGCTAGTTCTTGCCCTTCTAAGAAACAACATAGTCGTCTAAACTGATAAATACAAATTTATGAATATACACTGTCATCTAAACTAGCAATGGCAAAATAACATAAAATATATTATATATATAAAATCTATTGTATTCTATGGCCAGCTGTTAGGGTATTACTCCCAAGCACAAGATCAGCATTTTTCTAAGTCTACAGATGTTTCTCTATCTCTTTTAACTCTTTGGGTCACTCAGCTTGGATCACAGTTATTCTGGGCATCTTGAGAGGAGAGGGGAGCCAATTGTTTTTCCCCTGAGTCCAGACCACTTGGAATTCAGAAGAGAAAAAAGAACAGTGTTTTTCCACCAAGCTATGTGCCAGCCAGATCAGAATTGAACTACATTTCAGCTATGGAATTGAACTCTGGAAATAGAGTTGTTTCTATACATTTCTTGTATTTTTCTGTTGTTTTTCTCTTACTATCTTAGTAAAAATTCCTGTCAAAATATTTTAATGTTGAACTGTGTAGAAATGAGACGCTTCTTGTTCCAAGTCTGGATAATTTGCGGTGGAAAGACATCAGAGCAGTATAGAGTGTTCAAAAACTTGTTCAAGGGGTGCCTGGGTGGCTCAGTTGGTTAAGCGTCTGCCTTCCGGCTCAGGTCATGGTCCTGGAGTCTTTAGATCTAGCCCTGCATTGGGATCCCTGCTAAATGGGGAGTCTGCTTCTGCCTCCCCTCACCACACCCTGTTCTTGCTCTCTCGTTCACTCTCTCTCTCTCTCTCAAATAAATAAAATCTTAAAAAAAAAAAAAAAAAAACTTGTTCAAACACACATATACAAAAAAAATCCCAAAAGCCAAGGATGATGCTAAAGCAGGTAGAAATAGGGGGTGGGATGTCAAAATAAAAATGTAGATGATACCATATCTTTATTTTTTTTTCTTTTAAGGTCCAGTGTAGTGATGTTGCTAAAGTAATGTATCACCCATAACTAAATAAGTTAGCCCACTGAAGTAATGTCAAACATTTCAATGTGTATTTTTTTCTAAGTATTTTAGACATTGATTATAGGACCTGACTCATAAGAGGACTGTTGTGTTCTAACATAACATAATTAAATTAAATTAAATTAAAAAAATAAAAGTAGGGGTGCCTGGGTGGCTCAGTCAGTTAAGCGTCTGCCTTCGGCTCAGGTCATGATCTCAGGGCCCTGGGATCGAGCCCCATATCGGGGTCCCTGTTCAGTGGGGAACCTGCTTCTCCCTCTTCCTCAGCCTGCCATTCCCCCTGCTTGTTCTCTCTCTCTCTGTCAAATAAATAAAAAACTCTAAAAAAAAAGAAGAAGAAGAAGAAGACTGTTGTGCCCTTATACTGTAGTCCCCCTTATCTATAGGGGATATGTTCCAAGACCTCCAGGGGATGCCTGAAATCATGGATAGTATCAGACCCTATATATACTAGGTATTTTCCTATACGTCCATACCTATGATAAAGGTTAATTTATAAATTAGCACAGTAAAGATTAACTAATAAAATAAATCCTAACAATATACCATAATAAAAGTTATTGTGAATGTGACCTATCAAAATAGTTTACTGTACTGTCCACTTTTCTTTTTCTTGGGATGATGTGAGATGATAAAATGCCTATGTGATGAGATGAAGTGAGGTGAGTGACATAGGCCCTCTGACATATTAATGATCTGCAGTAAGTCAGGAGGAGGATCGTCTGCTTCCAGACCACGGTTGACCATGGGTAACTAAAGGGTGGAAAGTAAAATGGCAGAGAAAGGGGGACTACTATATACAGCTTCTAAAAACACTTGCTATATCTGCTGCTTCCATTTCATATCTATCCATTCTCTCTTAAACTTATCTAAACAGGTATCTGACGCATTGCTCCACAAAACTACTCCTATTAAGGTCACATAGCAGATTTAATGATCAAGTGTCTGAATCCACCTTACTCCATTTTAACATGTGATACAGTTGATTACTTCGGCCTCCGCCTCATTAACATCTCCTTTCAGTCTTTGCTATTTGTCTTCATCAGTTCAACCTGCAAACACTGAAATGACCCAGAATTCAGGACTCGATTGTCTCCTCTTTTTACCCTACACCCAACTCTTTGGAAGCTTCATGCCATCTCATGGCTTTAAATGCCATGCGGAAGACTCCCCAGTTTATTTCTTCATCCCAGATTTTTCTCCTGAATTCCAGACCTACAGATAGTCACTTGGATTTTTGCATTTCCACCTGGATGTGTAGGCATCTCAGACTTTACCTAGATGCAGCAGAAATGACTTGGTGATTTTCAACGGTTCATGATTTTACTTACTGGTGAGAAAACTGCTCAGTCAGGGACAGCATTTCCCGTATCCCTCTCTTCACCTCATTTCTAGATGTACTTCTGTCACTATGTCTGATTGGTTGAATCTACGTGGGAGCACTGTGGTTCTCTAACAGGCTGGGAGTAGGTATAGATTTTGATTTCCAACTTTATCTGCTGGTAGAGAATGAAGTAATCTTCAAGCCACAGGATGGTAAAACTACAAGATAGAGGTGGTTCAAATCTTAGTCAACCCTTAAGGGAAAAGTGTCCAGAAGAATTGTCCAATCTGAACATCTATGTTGGATTATATGTGAGTGAGAAAGAAATATTTCCTGTATTAAGTCATGAGATTGTTAAGAAATGAGTTACAGCAGTTACAATGATAACCTAATTATTAGGGTCTAATGCATGTACAAAAAGCGAATTCCTGATTTACCTCCTCTATCTAGCATACCCCACACAAAAATTCTTATTATATGTCAGTTGCTTGGGTTAAACATCTTGTGGTCATCCTGGACTTCTCT
This sequence comes from Mirounga leonina, assembly GCF_011800145.1. NCBI lineage: Eukaryota > Metazoa > Chordata > Mammalia > Carnivora > Phocidae > Mirounga > Mirounga leonina. The sequence continues at coordinate 26,307,382 of NW_023270454.1, forward strand.
TTCTCTCTCATGTCTCACCTCTGATTTACCTCCAAGTCCTATCGGAACAACCATCAAAATAAATTCAGACACTAAGCCTCTTGCCACATCTTTTGATCTAAATATCTTATATTAACTACTGTGACGTTTTTCTGTTCATCCTTGTTGCTTCCACAATTACCTACCTATGATAATCTTTGCATATAGTAATGTTTGTCACAAGCAAGTCAGATAGTGCTGGTCAGGTTCCCAGAGAAGCAGACTCTGCTACAGAGGTGAGTATAAGGGAGATTTATTAGAAAGTGCCCTCAGCATCACAAGCTGTGCGGAAGGAAGCAGGATTGGGCAGAGGGAAAATGTGAACTTCAGTGCAGTCTCAGTGAAGGCCTCAGATAATCCCGTGGGAATGCTGAAATTGCTGTGTCCTTCCATAGTTGTCTAAAGTTTGAGCAGTAAGAATGAGGCTTTATATTCTCACACCAACCACTCATTATCGCAGCCTGCTTCAAGAGTGAGGCATGCCTTGGCAAGGGCAACTCTATTCCTTAACTTAATTCTAGGAGAGGACTGATGGTTACATGTTTTCTGCTGGCAACATTTTCATCCCCTGAGGGAGTATAATCTTCACTCTCAGAGGGGGATCTGGGAAGCACGTCACAGTACCCACTACATCAAATCATGTCACTTCTATACTGAAAATCTTTCAGTGGTTTCCCACATTGAACAGAATCAATCAGTCATTTTCAGAACTAAGACCCCTTAGTGATCTCACAACTAATTATTTTTATATGATATCTCAAAAATATCCACCTCATCATTTGGCTTCAGCCCCACCAGCAATTGTTCTCCCTTGGATATGCCAATTATAGTCCCATTTCAGATCCTTTCCACTTGCTTTTCCCTCTGCCTGGAAAAATATTTATCAATATATCACATGGCTTGGTCCTTTACTTTTAGTTCAGGGACTGGCAATCATTTTTCTGTAAAGGGTTTAATAGTAAATTTGGTCATATAGTCTTTGTCACAACTACTCAATCTGTTACTAAAACCCAAAAGCAGAAATAGACAATAAGTGAATGAGTAAGTATGGCTTGTTCCTATAAAACTTTATTTATCAGAACAGTTGGCTGTATTTGGGCTATGGGCAATAGTTTGTTGACCTTGACATTATCAAATCTTGGCTCAAATCTGGCCTCCTCTGAAAGCGGTAGAGCAAGTTGATCAAGAAGTTCGGTTTAGAATCTACTTGTTCAGCACCTCTTCTGGCTCTGACAATCTTTGTATAATCTTTGCTTTATCTGCACCTCAATTTCCAAAATGGAGATTATAATAATTCCTTCTTCATGAGGTTATGTTGATGTTCAAAAGAGATGGTATACATGAAACAACTGTTAACAGTGCATTACACAAAATAAATGCTCAGTAAAGAGCACCTGCCTGTCACTCTCAGTTTCTTCATATTGCTTAGGACTTATTACCTAGCATCTATTTGGTTATTGAGTTTGTTATTATTCAGATATTTCCTTTTCACCTTCCCACACTAGAAAAAAGAACTCAGATATCAGGGGTTGCCTTCTTCATTCACTGCTGAATTGTCTGATCCTCCCAAAGTACCTCAGTAAAATTTTTGAGTAAATAAAGGAAGTAAGAGAATTCTGTACTTTGACAACTCTGAAAGTGACATGAGTTTCCATTCCAAATACATCAGTAGTTTTGCTTCTGGCCAAGTCACTTATCTGAAAATAATAAAAATGGTAGTCTTTATTTTACGATGGAGAAGACCAAATGCTGAACGACTTAAAGGGAACATTAGTCCTATGCCTCAAAACCATCTGCATTTTCTGTCATCTTAAACTTACACTTAAATGCATATGTATGTATCTAACAATGGGATTCAGGGGGTAGTCGTATTGTCATATATGTCATAATTCACCCCTGGGTCCTGATTATGCAGCATCAACATTCTTGAACTAACACAATTGTGATGACTTCCTAGAGATAGAGGAGGCTCCCAAGTCCTCCCAGGATCAGACTGATCCGGGTGTAACCTAAGAAATGTGTTAAATCAAACTTAACGCAGTTCTACTTTACTGTGTTTGTCCTTCATGAACCCTATTACAAGAAACTAAACTTTAAAACCTTTATTTAACAACATTTTATTAAATATTGTTTTATGTTTATTATAGATTCTTTATTGTTTCTTTATTATAGATTCAAGGGAAAAATTAGAATGACTCTGATTTACAATACTCCCTACTGGTCATATTCTAGACCGCTGTCTCCTCTACCTGCATATCAAAACCCTACACAGCTTCCACTCTGCCTCCTTCCCTGCATTTACTGCAGAAGCCCATAGCAAAGCATCCTCTAAAAGTGACTGGTTTGGGGGTGCCTGGGTGGCTCAGTCAGTTAAACATCCAACTCTTGATTTTCGGCTCAGGTCATGATCTCAGGGTCATGAGATGGAGCCCTGCATTGGACTCTCTGCTGCCTGCTTGGGATTCTCTCTTCCTCCTTCTGCCCTCCTCTGGCTTGCACTCTCTCTCTCTCTCTCACTCTCAAAAATAAAAATAAAATAAAAATATTTAAAGGTAACTGGTTCTATCCTGTCCACTATATTTAAAATGCAATCCTTCTCCCAGCACTCCCAGCACTTTCTTTTGTTCCATTTCTTTATTTAATTTCTTTCACGAAGGGCGCATCACCTTTTAACATGCTATAATGACATACTCCTTTCATATCTTTCATATGTCTACTGTTTATTGTCTACCTCCCTAGAATATAAGTTCCACAGGGCAGAGATTAGTCTATTTGAGTAACCGATATGTCCTGAGAACGTACAGCAGTGTCTGGCACATAGGAGGTCCAAAGTAAGAATTTGTTATACATATTGTTGTTAACACATTGCCATTCCATTCATTGTTCATTTCATTCAATTTTTTGGACTAATGAAATGTATCTGTGCTTATTTTCTTTCCAAAATTAGACCAAAAATTTGAGGAATGCTGAGTCTCTTCTCAACATCCCTCTCCCCCCACCCCACCAAATGCCAAGAATAATGTTACAGAAATATTAGAAACTCAATAAACATTTTTGGAATGATTCGTTGAATAAATGATTGGGGGCTAGGGCTTTTGTAATCTTTCATAACAGTCATGAAGCTAAATCCATTGGTTTCTGTTGTTATTTGTTTTTTGTACTTAATGTAAGATAGATGTGAGTTTTTATTAATATGTTATAATATTTTCTTTCAAGAAATAATAAGACATGCACAGGAACAAGTATATAACTGCAATGACCCTAAGTAAATTATTACCAAAAGTGATTGTTTTCAGAAGCTCTGAGACATCAGCACTGCTGGCCCAAACTGAAGGTTTTGGGGAAAGAAATTATTATCCCAGAACACTTGTCTTCCAACCATTTCTGGAAATCATTCAGTAACATAGAATTATATTTATTGTATCAACTTTCTAAGAGGTTGATTTTATTTTTCTTCTCATTCTCTTTAGGAGAAAAAAAAAGTAAATTGTAACACTGTAATTGTGAAACTGAAGAAAGAAAATTTGAATAACATTTATAAGTACAATAATTAAGGAATTTTTCAGGAAAACATTTCAACTCAAAATACAAATAATACCATTTTTAATAAAAAAGTCCTTATTATAATATTTTAAAAACTCCAAAGTAATCAAATAATACAAATTTTATACATACAAATTGATTTTTAAGCTATAACTGGAACCTTATAAACTGTTGGTAATATCACATGAATTGCAAAGTTATAATCTCAAAAAATACATTTTGTAATCAAGAAGAAAAAATGTGCACATTCGCTTTTAGTGACTTCAATGTATTCAAGGTAGCTGGGCTTTTGGAGAACTACTCATTCTAGTTCTAAAGAATTTTTTCAGAATATTTTTTTTTTTAATTGAAGTACAATCGACCTATGAGTTTCAGGTATAAAACACAATGATTTGGCATTTCTATACAGCCCCCTTCCTAAAGCCAGCTGGTGTGTGCAGTCCACATAGGGCAAGCCACTTGAGCACTTGGCTTTAAAGACCAGGAGGCCTTACATTTCTGAGCCCCATGGATCTGACACATTTTAGTAATTCTCACACTATTTAAAACTTTTTTATTATTATATTTGTCATGGTGACCTGTGATTAGTGATTACGACTCACAGAAAGCTCAGATAATGGCTAGCATTTTTTTTTAAAGATTTTATTTATTTATTTGACAGAGAGAGAGAGAGCAAGAGCAGGGGGAGTGGGAGAGGGAGAAGCAGACTCCCTGTTGAGCAGGGAGCCCAATGCGGGGCTCGATCCCAGGACCCTGGGATCATGACCTGAGCCGAAGGCAGACGCTTAACCATCTGAGCCATCCAGGCGCCCTATGGCTAGCATTTTTTAACAATGAAGGGGTTTTTTTTATTTTTTATTTTTATATTATGTTTTTAATTTTATTTGCAAATGTCTTATCAGATAAAGGACTAGTATCCAAAATCTATGAAGAACTTATCAAACTCAACATCCAAAAACCATATAATCCAGTCAAGAAGTGAGCAGAAGACATGAACAGACATTTCTCCAAAGAAAAAATACAAATGCCCAACAGACACATGAAAAAATTCTCAACACCACTCATCATCAGGGAAATACAAATCAAAACCACAAGGAGATACCACCTCACACAGTCAGAAGGGCTAAAATTAACAACTCAAGAAACAGATGTTGGCGAGGATGCAGAGAAAGGGGAACCCTCCCACACTGTTGGTGGGAATGCAAGCTGGTGCAGCCACTCTGGAAAATAGTATAGAGGTTCCCAAAAAAGTTAAAAATAGAGCTATTCTGCCACCCAGCAATTGCACTACTAGGTACTTATTCAAAGGATACAAACGTAGTGAATCGAAGGGGCACATGCACTCCAATGTTTATAGCAGCAATGTCCACAATAGCCAAACTATGGAAAGAGCCTAGATGTCCATCAGTAGACGAATGGATAAAGAAGATGTGGCATATATATACAATGGAATATTACATAGCCATCAAAAAATGAAATCTTGCCATTTGCAATGATGTGGATGGAACTAGAGGGTATTATGCTAAGCTAAATAAGTCAATCAGAGAAGGACAAGTATGATATGATCTCACTGATATGAGGAATTTGAGAAACAAGACAGAGGATCATAGGGGAAGGGAGGGAAAAATGAAACAAGATGAAACCAGAGAGGGAGACAAACAATAAGAAACTCTTAATCTCAGGAAACAAACTGAGGGTTGCTGGAGTGGAGGGGGGTGGGAGGGATAGGGTGGCTGGGTGATAGACATTGGGGAGGGTAAGTACTATGGTGAGCACTGTGAATTGTGTAAGACTGATGAATCACAGACCTGTACCCCTGAAACAAATAATACATTATATGTTAATTTTTTTTTTTAAATCAGTGAAATTAGGTATAGCTAAATTTATGGGCATAATGTAAAAATATACCCAGTGGAAACTCAAAGTACTAGAAACATTTTATAGGTGGACTGGTAAGAATCAGCTTCCTTGAGCTGTTCCTCTATTTCAAATGTATTCTATCTACTGCAACAACGTAAAAATAAACTATCTTGAGATTTTCACTCAGGTAGAGGTATGATTTCCCTAAATATTCCACCCTTGGTCACCAACCTTTATTATGTTCTTGGGCCCTCGGTCTCTTTCTTTTACTACACTATCTAGGTCCCAATATTATCCCTTTCACAAATCCTCCTCAAATTCACATGAGCAGATATTCAGTTCATCTTTTTTCATATATATAGTCCATTGTACATTTATGAAAAATATTTTTCTTCACACCATTTTACCCTTTCATCCTCTATTCCAAAACAATAATTAGAAGAAAGAATAAATACATTGGGAGTTTTATAAACTATTAGTAAATTAACCAAGCAATATTTAGACTCATGTGATTAAGTTTTTAATAGTTGCATTACACGATCCCAGTTTAATCAAGGACACTTTAAATAAGGATGTGATTTAGAAAGCTTTTGAGAACAACCAGAATAAATTTGAATATTACAATTAATTTGAATAACATTCAAGACTTTATCTGACAATAAGAAATGTACAAAATACTTTGGAAAATTTTTATTTCCCACTGTTTTGCAGGAATAATGGTTAGTTTCAATATAAGTTAAGATATTATGAATTATAACTCACAGAAATTAAAATGTGTAGTGCTTAATATCATATACTATTATGTAAAAATTGTAGTCATGATGACATGCACCAAATTGAAAATCTAATTTTGTTTGTATTTTTAATTAAATTTATTGGATTACTATTTATATCTTATTTTAAATATCTGATAAACATTTGTGAGTCAAAAATATGTTCTTTTCATTCCATAATCTAATTTTTAGTAAACAATCGGTGTTTATTTTGTGTAAAATTGAAGTGAATTTAGTATTTAGTAACAGTGCAATTGTTCATGTTTTTACAACCATCCGTGAAAAAAATCGACCCCAATTATGTGTGCTATACATGAATGAAAGCGAATGACAGTTTAACAAATACATTAAAACAAATGCAAAATGTCTCTTCCTACATTTTGATTTAGCCAATTAGAAACACTGTGTTATCAGAAGAGTTATTCAGCAATCAAGGAAAAGCTTGGTTTTAGGAGCCCAACTATCTTGATATTTAGAAAAGCGGCAGGGCAGTAATTTCACTGCTGTCTTTATGAGTGTCTTGCTTAAATCGGGTATTGATGGGTTCGGTCCCCATTGCTAAATGGAAAAAGAAATCTTTGCTGAGAGCAATTAAAAGGACTGAAGGGATGATAAATAATGAGGTGTCTATGAAAAAGGAAAGTGGTGTCTAACAGGCCTGCCAACTAACTCTGCTCCACAATAGCAGCCCTAACGGGAAGATTTGATTATGCCGTTATGCAACAATGCTAGTCCCTGAGGACTGAATTGCATACCTGCTTTGCATTACCTTTTAGGCATTTAATCACTGTTGATGTTTTGTGCTACACCATTTTCTGGAAACCACAGGAGTGCAACACATTCCTAAACCATTTGTTTTTATGTTATTATCCTTTTATCGCCTCTGTTTACATTTGAACTGGTGAAATAAGTTTAACAGTATTTAGACAATTCTGGTTTTCTATAGTGTTTCTAGTTTCCCTGTCAATGCAGTAGTAGGTCTAGTTACCAACTGAAGAAAATAGATGTAATCTGGTTTCCCTATAGGGATACAAGCATGAATAATGTGATGATCAGGGGAAGGAGCTGCACTTACCCAAAGATTATGCCCTTGATACCGCAATCCACCTAGCAAAGCAATTCATGATACACATCCTTCTCCACAATGTTTGTCCATGAGGATCGGCTTTATATCACCCTTCTATATCTCCTCTAGGAGAACATTATACAGCTACCCAATCTGTCTTTTCAACTCCCCAAGAACAAATAACAGACCTGCAAATTGAGTCAACCCATATACAGTAGTAGCTCAATTCCAAGCTCCGTTAGTCACAGAAAAACTATTTCCCAGTTTTGCTGTTATTGGCATGGTCTTTCTAAAGCACAACAACAGGAGTATACATTTTTTGTATGCCCTTGAAGAACTTCATCTAGGTGCCCTGCCCAAGGCCATCTCTCTTAAGTTCACCTAAAATAGTTTGGTTATCTGGTTGTTACCCATTCTCTTGACAATTGCAGTATAGCAAAGTTGAGTTTTTAAGACCAGACATTTCCCTGGGAAGAACTGAGTATATTTCAGCTTGTTTGTTTGTTTGAAGACATTGCCCTCATAACTCTTTCAGTATTAAATATGATGTCTAAGTGTCTTGGCTGGCACTTGTTGAGTAAATAAACATAACAGTAGTCTTGTAATGTGAACTAGCTTATTTATAAACCTACTGGAGGTATGAGCACTAGCTAACACTAGCTAACTGGTTCTATCTCAGCATCATACCTGGTGTGGAAAGGAGAAAAACATACCCTCCAAGATTCTCCAGTGACTTTTGATTGGTCCAGACAAATGCCAATCCAAGAAAAATTGGGCAAACCCAGTTAGGAAAAGGTATCTTGGGGGGTAAAAAGTAGCTGAGGAGCATAAGCAGCAGGAATCATTACAAAGCATATTAGGATTTATGAGGAAGTCACTGTAAAAGCTGGTTAGTGTAGGCAACTCCTGTCTTGTTAGTATCATGACTAACAGGTTACATTAGTGCTTCTCAGGTTAGTAAATCTTAGGATATTCTCTTAAATAAATTTATATTCCTGATTATTAATAAATGCATAGAATAGAGTCAGAAATATAAGGTGATTAATAAATATTTGTGTTGATCCTTCCTAAGGAATGTACTAGAGAACAAATATCAGATAAGCAAATGATCAGAGAAAAAGACCAATATAATGACTTGAAAGCAATAAATAAACACTTACTTATAAAACTAAGCATGGGTTGGAAGGGACAGAGCATAGTATATAATGGCATATGCTCTGACATAGTATATACAGTACAATTGGAAAACTATAGGCAAAAATATGTTTTAAATTTTTTGGCAATCATATTAATAATGGTAGTATTTGTCTTGTTAATTGAGAGTATTATGGATGTAAAATGGCACAGAGCAAATGTGTAATTATATCATATTCTAATTTGCATCATCCTCTGTGTTCTTGGAAGAAGGATTCCGAGTATGGAAAAAAAGACCTACAGATGTTAAATGAGTTTAAGTAAAAACCTGGTATCCCTGAATTTGAATTACAAGTATCGGTATGAACTCATAAGCTATTTTACCTTAAAAAAAAGTTCATCCATCATAAAATCAAACCCAAATTTGACCGATTCTTCAGAGCAACTATCCATTTATATGAAATACCAAAGACAGAGGAACATCATGGGAATGCAACAACAAAATACAGACATAGAAAACTCTTCAAGACAAACATCCAGTTTCTTCAGTAAGTAAGCTATATTGGAAAAATAAATAAAAATTTATGTTGAATATTACTAATGATAAAAATACCTTTCAGTGTACACAGTGATAGTCTTTGCAGGTGTAATTATCTATAAAGAACCTTGTCTATGGGTTCTTATAGTCTTCTATGAGTTTTTAAGTCATCTTATAGACTCACAGAAGAGAACCAAGAGGTAACACACGTAAGTCCAATAATATATCAAAACTACTATTAATTTTAAAAGCTGTTAAACTAATATTTATTAAGAGATTGCTGCATGCCAGGTATTGTTCTAGGTGTTTTACATGTATAAATTCAGTGAAACTTCTCATCAGCCTAGAAATTATGCAATATCATTATCTAACTTGCAGAAGAGGAAACTGAGGCACAAAGAAGTGAAGTAACTTACCTTGCCTCTGCCCCTAGCTAGCATGTAGTAGAGACAGGCTTTGAACCCAGGTAGTCTGGCATTCTAACCTTAACAATACAGCATGCCCTCTGAGCCTGATCTGTGGTGTGCTGGGTACAACAAAGAAGAGATGACCAAGCTGGAGACATTTTCAAGGTGATGACGTTTCAGGAAAATTCAAAAGATAATCAGCAAAATGTTGTATCTTCTTTCCTTACAATTCATTGTTTTAAAATATCTCAGTGAGCGTATCTTCTCTTATATATCCTTCCCCCAAAGTTATCTTATCCTTATTTCTAAGGTTCCCAATCTATTAAGATTGTGCATGCTTACTTATACTGTGATCTCTTTCCTGGATTCAAAAGTCAGAAATTGACATAAAGATCACTTTAGGAAATTGAGAATCCAATGTATCCTCATCTCCTGCAAAGATTTTCTTCAAATTAAGCTTGCAGGTGTCCCTTTACATTAGAGTGGGAAAATTATCTTTTCATACTAATATTCTGGGTGGATCAGACTAAATATAAGTCTAAGAGACAACCTGATACCTTCCTATCACATCAGATCAACGTGATGATTCCCAGCCTAGGGAGGGAAAAAAAATAAGGATTTTCCTGCTTATAATTGGTGCTAAAGACTTCCTTCTAACTCTGATGCTAAAACAATCAAACTTTAAGCTTTTTTAGCTTTATAAATCTACCTTATTTTTAATAACAATCTGATTAACATCAAGAGTATTTAATTAAATGCTAAATTTTTAAGATTTTATTTATTTATTTATTTGCAAGAAAGAGAGAGAGACCAAGCAGTGGAAGGAGAGGAGGGGAAGGGGGAAAGAATCTCAAGCAGACGCTGTACTGGGTACAGAGCCCTACATGGTGCTTGATCTCACAACCCTGAGATCATAACCTGAGCCCAAACCAAGAGTCCGATGCTCAACCAACTGAGCCACCCAGGTGCCTCAAAATGCTGAATTTTAAAAACTCTACCAGTCTCCAGCAATATTCCAACATTTCTTTCCATATAAAATTTGCTTGAGTGTTCAAAGTGCTGTTTCCATTAGACTTTTAAAATGTATTTTGCACATTATAACCTCATACATATTCTATAATACAGCTATAGAATTGAAAGTACAGAGTGTGTATCCATTAAATAACTATAATTCAGTAATATCAATGCCTGGATTTTCTTATATGTAAAATGGTGGTACTTTCATTTATGCCAGTTGTTTTTCAGGGGGAGAAGTTACCAAAAAATTAGAGATTGCAGGATAGTGATAGAAAACTGATTTTAAAAATCTTATTAGAGTGCTTTAGAGGACAGAATCATTTTGATCTTCATCATCCATAAAAGAAGAACAAAAATAAATGTTTCTTTGGTATCACTAAACAATTACAGATCTATTTATGCAGTGCTATACAAAGACTTGTTTTTCAAATAACAAAAGACTATACATTCAAATAAAATAATTAATTGAATTTTAGCCACATTTATTTTGACTTTTTAGAATATATTTTCTAAAAGAATTATCTTCTCAAACTAACATAACAAATCACTGTATTATTCCACAGCATCAGGATGAATGCCCCCCACACTCAAAATTTGGTTCCTATGTTGAAAGTGATGATATTGCATACTTACCAAGAGTGTATGAGAGGGGTTCTTACTTTCTCACACAATGAGGCTTTCTGGATAGAGTACAAGTGGATGGCAGGCGGTCACCTGGGTGGCTCAGTTGGTTAAGCGACTGCCTTCGGCTCAGGTCATGATCCTGGAGTCCCTGGATCGAGTCCCGCATCGGGCTCCCTGCTCTGCAGGGAGTCTGCTTCTCCCTCTGACCCTCCCCGCTCTTATGTGCTCTCTCTCATTCTCTCTCTCTCAAATAAATAAATAAAATATTAAAAAAAAAAAAAAAAAAAAAACAAGTGGACGGCAGGCAAGCAGGTCCAAAAATGGAAAGGAGAGAAAATGAAAAGGAGACAGGCTTGGTTTTTATGGTGGTTAGGGGTGGGAAGGGGTGAGAATTCCCACATCTAAATAGTGGTTTGAGCCTCTCACTGGAGCTAAAAGGAGCGTTACACTGACATTATAACCATCTTAGATATGGGGCCAAAAGGGAAGAGAAAGCAGTAAGACTTAAAAGCTATCAACATGCAAACATCAACAACAACAGAAAATGGAGTCACACTCTTTACACAATTATCTATTACTCTTGAAGTGGGGCAAGAAGAGCTCTAGCACATGATATCAGTAGAGGCAAGATCATGGAGGCCCTTGGAGGCCATGGCAAGGAGTTTTGAATTATCCAAAACTGGAATAAGAAGAAATAAAACAGTTTAAGCAGAGAAATGATATAATGTGATTTACATTTTAAAAAAATGTCTTTTGGCTGCTCAGTATAATATAGGCTCTACAGAGGCCATGGTAAAATCAGGGAGACTGGTTAGGACTGTAGCAGTATAGATAAGAGGAGATAGTAGCTAGCACCTAAGTGGTGACACCAGAGATAGGAAGGAAACTAGCAATAATGATTGTAGTTAGAACCTAGAGGACTCGTGGGAGGACAAAGGTAGGAGGTGAGGGGAAGAGTAGAACATGAAAGACCTTCATTTTTGACTGTGGCAACCAGATTTATCATTTTACAATTTTATAGAGATACAGGTTTCAGGGTTTCAGAGGAGAAAGTGTCCTGAAAAAAAAAAAATTCAAGGAGTTTGCTAAAACAAATACTTGGCTGAAATGAAAAGGGAAATTCAATATTTGTACACAGAGAGATTCTTTAAATGTCACTACTGATATTTATGCATATATTAAGGAGCTAAATTTGTAAATTTGCAAATTACTTAAGGGAGTTTTTATTATATTAAACTGTTGATTTCTTCAAAAGCACAATACAATTCATTGTTTCATAGAGATACACCAATATTCTCATCTTTAAAAATGAAAAAATTGTGATTGTTTCTAAAGCCACTTTCTACTCAAATTATATGCCACTCTGAGTCTAGTGTGCAAAGAATGGCTGAGGTATGATACAAAAGAACACATATGTTGCTAAGTTAGAAGGGGAGGTTTTGTTCAAGAATGATGAGTAAGTCCAGAATTCCTTCTTGAGTCTTGATTATTTAAGTCTTTGAAGTTTCTGCATTGTCAGCTAAGAAGAAAATTCTGGTTTTTACAAACAGTTCTCTAATGATAACAAATGGCCGAATTCAACGTGGCAAAACCCCTTTTCTCAGAGCATTCTTTCTGGAGATTGTTGACAAAATAGCTTCCATGTGCCTGTCCATTCTACAAAAGATGTAACAACATGTAAAGTGATGACTTAAAACGAACAGGAACGGCATACCTCCAACAAATTTCTTTTTGTGCACGTTACTCGCTTTCCAAACGTCACAACGACCTATATTACATTTTAGCTGATTGGACTGCCCTGATTATAAGGAAATCAGAAAGAATATTAGCAAAGAGCCTTTGGAGGCCAAACTGTGTGATCTTAAATCATGGTGATGACCTCTGAACCATTTGTCTCCTATTTGTCCCTGAAAGTTGCATGAATAATAAATAAAACTACATCACCAGAGGTCTACCCAGGTGCTGTGTAAGCCAAAGAATGTAACAACACAGCAAAGCTTGAATCTGAAAGCTAATAAATCAAGAACTAGTCTATGCAGTAGAACTGCTGCAAAAGCATGGCTGCTTGACAGCCAGGACAGCTACATTGAATTAAATGAGGGGAAAAAAAAAAAAAAAAAAAAAAACTGTGCTCCATTGTTTTATTCCTTTTAAATCTAATAGAAGCAGAAATATAAGTGTTTACCATTCTTTTAGCAAAATAGACTTTTTCAAAAGATGAATGTATCTACCTGTGTTATACATAAAACCTACAACATGTCAGTGAGCACTAGATTTCTCTCATGGTTAGAAGTTAATGCGATTTGAAACTTATTCCCTAAATTCAGCAGTTAAGGTTGGTGAATCATTTCTCTGCCAAAACATAAAGAAATAAAAGTTGTTTTATTGATGCATTCATTTAGTAAGCCCATGATACCTCATTAACTAAAAGAGCCATATAAACCTGCAGCAGTTTGCAGACTATTATGTCAAAGTCACTAGGGATTAAGTAAAAGTATTGCAAACAAATTCATGAGGATTGCTAGCAGGTAATCAGGTAAGGACCTGTGGTATAATGCTAACAATGCATTTATATATAATAGATAATTCGTTTGGGTGCTCCTTCCCATAACATGGTTTGTTGAAAATCTGAAAGTTGTAACTGATCCAGATTTTGAACTAAGAGTGGAAATTTTTGTGATGAGTTAAAGACTATGAATCAAAATATATAGCCATGCACATATAAATAAACAAAATGTTATTTTAAAATTTTGTATTTAAAGAATTATTAAAACACAAATACCATCGATATCTATAACAAACGTTCTGACATCTTTTAACACCCATTACAATTTTTATTGTATTTTAAAGCTGCTATTATTTTCTAAAGAGAGCAAAGTACTAAGATATAATCTCTGTAGCTGGAATTCCAGTTATGGAGGTGTGACTTCTCGCAAGAGACTAAGTCTCTCTGTGACCCAGTTACTTCAACTATAAAATGCAGTCTAATAATGGTAACCACCTCCTGGGAAGGTTGCAAGAATTTCATAAGTGAATACAAGGAAAATCCTTATAATAGTGGGTGGAACATTGTAAACAATGAAAAATTTAGTTATTTCATTATATCCAGTCAGGGGTTTTCACCTTGTGTGTGCCATGGACACTTTTGGAAGTCTAGTGAAATATTTCTCATACTTATTTTTTAAAAATGCTTCAAATAAAATATATATGATTAAAAGGAAGCCAATTATATTGAAATTTACTTCTATCCACACACTCACAGGGATCCTTGAACACAGGGTAAGACCCCTGAGCTTTATGATGTCAAGTGGATACAGTTTTTACTCATTCTTTTAGTTGACTGAAGTTATTCCTATAATAAACTCTATTTGTGTAGTATCATTAGCCAATTGATTGTTCTTAGTGTGCAATTTTATTGTTCCCTTAAGACAAATGAGGAATTTTTATTCTTTTATGCTAATTGCATTCAGAAAACGTAGGTTTTGTCACTCATTTATGTATGGATATTTCTAAGAATTTTCCAAATTTACTGTATATGTAAGATAAACCCGCATTGGGGCGCCTGAGTGGCTCAGTCGTTAAGCGTCTGCCTTCGGCTCGGGTCATGATCCCAGGGTCCTGGGATCGAGCCCCGAATTGGGCTCCCGGCTCAGCGGGGAGCCTGCTTCTCCCTCTCCCACTCCCCCTGCTTGTGTTCCCTCTCTCGCTGTGTCTCTCTCTGTGAAATAAATAAATAAAATCTTTAAAAAAAAAAAAAAAGATAAACTCGCATTACATTAACTTTTCCCACACAGACCATTTCTAAATCAAATATAGAGCCTTTGAAAGATTTACATTTCATAAATATGTAAAATAATCAAATAAGGTGTTGAGTGATAATGTATAAAATCTCTAGAACAAAAAAATGTAAATAAATAGTAGCATTAAATATATACCAAGAAAGAAATCTTTTTCAAATATATCAAACAAATAGGAGGATAATTGCTTATACAAGTAATACGCGAATTGGAAAAAGCATCCTAAATTTCTATAACTTGGTATAACGAAGGACACTTACAAATAAGCCAGTAATAGGTCAGATACAGAGTGGAAGGAAATACAATATGTGAAAAGATTAGGTTTATGAAGCTTTTAAAAAGAAAATTAAATAAATCTTACTGACATTGTACCAATAAGCATTGACAAATCCCAGTAAATAATATTTTCTGTATATTCCACCATAAAACAGGTGAAAATTTATTCAATACTTGCAATTGACCCTTGTGTATAGTTCTATTTAAAAAGCTCTAACACTGGAATTGCTTTACTCTTATCAAAAATAAAACCTATAAAATAATGTAGTATATATTTTTTTGTTTTATAAATAAATAGATTAAGAAAAAAGTGAGAAATATGATTTGAACTAAGACTTTGAGATCTTTAATACATCAATCAACATGCTTTTATAATTAGTTGCCAAATGATTATAGACAGAGATTAACACGTCTAAAAGAGGAGTTTAGTAGTTTTTATATTATTTCCTTCATGCCCAAAAAGTAATGAAATTATATTCAAAACAATGAAAAAAAAAAAAAAAACTTTGATGATAGCACTCAATCAATATTGAGCACATTGACTGAAGGAAACTTTGAGCAAAAAGATGAAAAAAAATCGTTAAGTGTGCCAAATAGGTGTGTAGTTGACACTAATGGTTACCCAAGAGAAATCAAATGTAAAACACAAGTTCCATTCATTTGTCTCTTATATTTTCCTTTAAAAGCAAATCAATCATTATCAAAAGAACACAAAATATAAATCTTTTCTTTGGAGGATTTTTCCAATATAAGGCGGGAAAAAGTCGGCTTCCTTGGGTCACTTTTAGTTTCAGCAGCTCTTCTCTGTACCACATTTAATTAGCAATAAAAGAGAAAGTTCACACTCAAGATCCAAATAAGAAGGTGAGTGGATAGATTCTAGTACCATTACCATTTCTCAATCGACTTATTACTAGAACGTTCTACCTACCGCTTCAAATTCTATTTGGACCAGTTTAACAAAAATGCCAAGGCCTGTAATTTTTCATAGCATAGTCAATTTCAAACTCTCTCAAATTACACAATCTGGGAGAAACTGGAGACCGCAGAATGTGTCAGAAGACAAGGGTACACTCAATCTCGGCTTTCATCCCTAGTGTTGTACGTCAAAATCTTAAGTGGCCACGATGTGCCAAAGCTACATATCACATGTGCACACACATACACACAGACCTTCCCCTCATGCCCTCAATCATATGTCTAACCCAGTCATTACAAATGCCTATACCTTACACAATTTCAATTTCAAGCACTTAACTCTCCAACTACTACCTCTTCTCTCTAAAACTCATGCTGTCTGGTACTTTACACTACAATGCTTCAATTACACTAAAATATCTTTCACTACCCTTCAACTAATCTTCATGTCCTCAATCACCTCTTTACCCGGTATGTATTACATGGCTTATTACTAAAAGCACTCCCTGAATAGACCCTCAATTAGCCTGACTTCTGTGTTGTTCCATCCACAGGACAAAATTCTAACCCTGGTGAAATCCAATGCATTTCATATTTTGTACCTTATTCACTTGGAGGACTATAGATGGAGAAAGTCATATAACTATGCAAAAAAGATCTGAATTTAAAATCAAAGCTAGTAACCTCAGGTGGCTCCTAATTACTGCTGTGTAATTGTACCCATTTCCAAAGTCCATCACCCTCCTACTTTTTCAAACTATTTCACAACTTCCATGTCTTCTAGTCTCTAACATCTCCATTCTCTTTCTTACTTCCAGCAAATGCCTCTTTGTTTCCTCTTTCACTGAAAAGAATAGTAGTAGTTGGAAGAGAACTTTCACAGGCTGCCACCATCACATTCATTAACCCACCCACATCTGTACCCATGCATCAACTGTCTTTGCTCAAAGGCAAGATAACCCTCCACAAATACACTGAATCCCAAAGTTTCTGGCCTATAATTTCTCTCTCTGGCATCATCAAATAGATTCAGTATCTGACTAATAATTTTCACCTCTCCAGTGACACTAGTACCATTACCATTTCTCAACTGACTTATTACTATAACATTCTACCTAGTCAGTCTTCCTGCTTCTGTCCTACAACCTATCCTCAACACAGCAGCCAGGATATGACATTCTTCCACTCAAATTTCTCTAATGCTTTCCTCTCCATACAGAATAAGATCCAATATCCTTTTAATGTCCACAAATACCTAGTGATCTGGCCTCTCTTTACCTCCTATTTCTCTCCCCCTTACTCTGCTTTCCTGACTCTCCTTGAACACAACACCTCAGGGTCTTTGCACATATGTTCTCTCTACTTAAAAAGCTTTCTGCAATATCCACATGGATTTTTCACTCATTTCCTCAGGCCTCTCTTTAATGTTACTTTATTAGTCTTTTCTGATTACTCTATTGGAAATCCAGTTGAGCCTGACCAGAGAATTCTTGTATTCCTGCCTTGCTGGGTTTTTTCCCTCCATAACACTGCTACCATCTGATATGTGTTTTGTTGATATTTGTTGAGTTATTCCTATGTATAATTAAAAAGTCAGTGATATACCAAGGCTTTCTGAAGTGCTGCTCAACATCTAAGCCTCTAAAATATAAGTCGAGCTGCTAGAATAGACAGACAGGTGCACACATATGGACACAATAATCGAAAAACAAGTAAACCTCCCAGATTATTTTCACCACTGCATCCCATTTCTCCCACAATGGTGATTCTTTGCTCCAATGCTAATCCCATCTCATATGGTTCTCTCTAGCCCCATATTTCACTTCTTTATATGTAATTTTAATAACTTAAATGTGAGCCTTAACTGTTTCCTTTTGTTCTAGTGTGCTTTCATAAATGTCTATACCCACTTTTGTATTATTAAATAATTATCCCAAACATTAAGAACCATAAGCACATTCTCTTTACAGGCATTAGAACTTATACAGAACAGCTGCACTTAAGACACTTCAGACATTTTTTCTAAGAACATGCAACAAAGATGGATGCAGTAATGTAAAAATGTTTTACATAAGTGTTTTAAGGATATTCTGAAGCCCCTTTTAAAGCAAACACTTAATGTGGAAGATTAGAAGTAAGCCATAGTCACTAAATTCTACAGGTGCTTAAAAATAAATCAGATGTTGTCATTCCAAGGTGCAATCTCTTGTCAACTGAGAACCAGAAGAGGGAGGTGACTCAAACGCCAACAAGTCTGCTAGTGAGACTGCTATCATGATTCAGAGAACACACATAAATCAACAGTGTGGCAGAGATTTCCATCACACATTCATCGTGTGACTTCCATTCCGAAACATCAGACATAATTCAATCAAATGCCAAAGACAACCCTCCCCTATACCGTGCCACTGGAGGATTCATGACGACATTGCAGATAATGAAAAAAATTTTAGAAACACTACCGGAACAATCTATTCACTAATGTAATATGAGTAACAATAATAACAACCACCAGTTATGGAGTGTCTACTGCCTTATGTTAGGATCTTTATGGATGCCATTTTTAAGACTTTAGAACAGTTTTCCAAAAAGTTGTTCTTATTCTATATTACAGAATACAAAACTGAGATTCAGAAGGGTTAAATATGTCTTTAATCAAACAACGAATAAATAGTAGAGCTGAAATTACATCCCAGGTCTATCTTATTTCAAAGCCTGATTCCTTAAAGTATGCCAAACTTCTCTTTGTTGTACTAGTATAGCCTTTAATAATAGCAAATAAATTTTAAATCTAAAGCAAAGAGACTCTTAGTGACAATTATTAATCAAGCTGACATGTGTGCATAACTCAAAGAAAAATTACAAAGAGGAATGGATGTGGAATTGTCCATGCCATAGACCCTGCGGGAATAATATTATTTTTATTTCTATAAATTAGGTTAGAAAACTCTAGGGAATTAAACCTTATGTCTTGGGGCACCTGGGTGGCTCAGTCGGTTAAGTTTCTGCTTTTGGCTCAGGTCATGATCTGGGGTCCTGGGATCGAGTCCCTCATCAGGCTCCCCACTCAGCGAGGAGCCTGCTTCTCCCTCTCCCTCTGCATGCCACTTCCCCTGCTTGTGCTCTCTCTCTCTCTGTCAAAATAAATAAATAAGTAAAAGAAATAAGTAAACCTTGTGTCTTTATTAATAACAAGTGACCAACTACAAATATTTGGAAGCACATATAAAATTAGATCAAAGTTTACATTACTTTAATTGTAATTGTTAATGTTCTATTACCATTATAATAATATTCCCAAATTTTCTAAACTTCAAACATAACATAAAAAATAAAACACAAAGAAAAACATATATACTTCATATATTTTTATTTTTATAGAAAACACTTTTGCTCCTTACCTTCTATTAACACTTTTGCATTCATAGTCAGGGTTAAAACAGAAAACTGATTACAATAAACCTTTTTAAATGTCAAGGGAGAATACACATATGCCTCAAAGCATAAGAAAAAAAATTGAAATATATCATAACAAGTTTTATACTAAGGATGAATACAAAGAGACTTTGGAAGCATAAGGAAGGGATAATGGATTCTTTCCACGATGGAGGAGTAAGAGTTGGTAGCAGAAAGGCCTCAGAGAGAAGATATTATTTGAGTTATGCCTTGAAAGATAAATGAATTCCACTGGGTTGAAAGGAAGGAAATAACACTTCAGGCAGAGAGAACAACATGAGCAGAGGCCCAGAGGAAAAAGATACCATGACATATTCATTACAGTGTTAGAATTCTTTGGGGTCTAGATTATAGAGTTCTTGAAAGTGGAGTGGGGAGAAAGTTACAAGAAACAAGTCTAAAAGAGAGGTTGGAGCTTTGGCTATTTTTAATAAAAAGTTGAAGCTTATTAGGTAGATAAGATGAAGCAAGGAAGGATTTATATAAAAAAATAAATTCAAATCTATATTTCCACTAACTACCAGCATAATTGAGGATGAATTTGAAGATAAAACTATTATAACCATCTAGTTAAGAAAAGAACAGTGAGGGCTTGGATTAGAGATAAGAAGAGGAGTCATGTGAAAGATTATTTCTGAAGTAGAACTGAGAGGACTTAAAGACCGTGTGCCTGTAGAGGATGAGAAAGCTTAAAAAAGACACTTTTGAGGTTTCCAGCTTGGACAACTGAATGGATAATGCTGACATTAAATAAGCAGGAAACATAATGTAGCTGTAAGAGTTGTTCACTTTTGAAGAGTAGAGTTTGATTTGTCTGCAAAGCATTTGCAATGGATATGCTTAATAGATGGTTGCAATATGGGTCAGGAGAAATCTGGGAATTGGAAAAACATTATCTAACATAATTAGAGAGGAATATGGGGTACTGGTTGGAAACTAAGAATCTAGCTGGTTAATCTATAATTGTAACCTGACTCCAACACAATTAACTGCATGACTATAAGTATGCAATTTAATTTCTTATTTTCCTTAGTTGTTATATAGAAACAATAAGAGAACCTCTACCATTGGGTCTGATGAGAATTAAGTGAAAAAAAAATGAAAACAACTTTCTAGAACCATGAAAACTTTTAATAAATGTTACTTGTTATTATTTTGTCAGGGAATAGCTAACTATTTCAGTAATAAAGGCAGGTATGATTGGCAAAACAAAACAAAACAAAACAAAACAAAGAAAACAGAACAAGGCAGCGATGGAAACGATTGAGATTATCCAAACCTAAAGTATTTCCAGAGAAATATGACAAAATAGCCTAGAAAGTGATTTGGTCAAATCCAGAGGTCAAAGAGTACTAAGAATACAGGATTGTTTAAAATTGTCAAACACTGCAGAGAAGTGAAAAGCAGGCATTGGAACGGGCAACTAGGGGTTTTTTTGTTTTGTTTTATTTTTTATTCATGAGAGACAGACAGAGAGAGAGGCAGAGGGAGAAGCAGGCTCCCAAGGAACAGAGAGCCCGATGCGGGACTCGATTCCAGGACCCTGGGATCATGACCTGAGCTGAAGGCAGACGCTTAACCATCTGAGCCACCCAGGCGCCCCCGGGCAACTAGGGGTTTTATGTGGGGTGTAAAAACAGTACTATACCTACATCTAGCTTTATAAGGCTTATAATTTGTTCAGAAGCTTGTACATTTTGAAATAGTTCAATTAATTCAATAAATATCTATTGAAAGCCCACTATGTGCTGTATGAAATAAAAAAGTATAAAAATATAAAGCCAAAATTAATCATGAAGAGAAAAACTATTCTAGCATCGCAGGGCCATTCTCATGCGCGCTGCAGGAGACAACAAGAACACAACGTGAAAGAAATGAGAACTAGGATCGGGAAGACAGGAGTGGAGAGGATATTCCATAAAGAAGGAATATCAAGAACAAATGCATAAAGTGAGGCAATAATTGAGATTTCTCCTGGATTTTCATGAAACAGTTTCACTGAATTTCTTCCTTTTGATACAAATATGTAGAGAAGCAAAAAGTGGGAAAAAGCAATCATCTATAGAAGTAAAATTGAAAAAGCTTTAGTCCAATGTTCAGAAACAATCCTCTTAGCTTACCCAATGGAATATGAAGGAATTATTCAAGGGACAACATGGACAGTTATGTTGTGGGAATAGAGTACAGCCTACTTTTAAGATGCCAATATTTTTAAAAAACATATTTTAGCATTTTATGTCATTATCAAATTTACTATACAAATATATGTGATTCTCTTTGTGCAAATAAGGTACCCAAAACACTCCTTTTCCAAAAACAGCTTGCTCAGCAATACTGTGGATATGAAAGTCACCTTAGTGGTGAGTTGTATGATTTTATTGCCTTGTTAAATGTAATCTGTACAATCATATTATAAATCATAGTGAATATATCCTATAAATAACACAGATAATCCTCAAAACTATAAAATAAAAATGCCCTATAATTATATGATTCATTTTTCCATATTATCACTGAAGCCACACAATACTTATCTTTGGATACTAAATTCTAAATAAAAAGTTTTTATCTAAATGTTCAATTAATTTTTAAGTAGTTGGCTGTCAATTTCTATATTTTATCTTTCTCATACAAGACTTGCAATATATATAACCAGTGAAATATCTGGTGCAAAGTATTCATGTGTCATTTATCCCCTAATGACTTAATGTTGACAGGGTATCTCACAAATATCCATAATAATTAATATTAAAAGTATATAACTAGAATGTTAATAAGATTTAATGCTGTTTAAAATAGATCAGGGACTAAGTAGCAAATTTAATGTGATTTATATGACTGATGTTTAAGTGTCTAGACAATTTATATTTAATGGCACTTCATTGGAATTAAAATTTTAAAAAGTCTACACTGATTAGGAATTTTAATTCATCGTGTATTACCTAAAACTGAAATAATTGATTGTGATAAGTAGAAAAATTCTCTTAGTATTAAGCACATAATTTCTTAATACCTAAAAAAGATCTTTTCCTAGCCAAAAATTTAGTGAATGTTTTACAGATACTAGAGATGACTATATGGGAAACAAAAACATATAGGTTAAATGTACTTAGAGTTTATGGTTATTCAAGTAAAATCTTTTTAAGGGCAAAATTTGGTATTTAAGAAATCAAACCAGATTTTCAGGTTCCGGCCTAACGTGGGAGACGCTTGGAAGTCGCCATTCTGTCCTAATAACAAGTGAAAAGCTGAACAAAGGAAAAAGTAATGTCTTCTTAGATCATTAAGAGAAGTAAGGTCACAGAACAAACTACTTGTCTTGATCTACGTGGGCAGCTATAATAAAATATCACAGGCTGAATGGCTTATAAACAACAGAAATTTATTTCTTACCATTCTGGGACTCCAAAGCCCAAGATGAAAACCCAGGGCGCAGACTGCCGACTTCTTGCCATGTTCTAAAATGGTGGATGAGTCCAGGGATATCTCTCAAGACTCTCTTATAAAAGCATGATAGTCATTCATGAAAGCTACATCCTCATGACCTAATCCTAACATCATCATCCTGAGCATTAGATTTTGAACAGTTGAATTTTGAGGAGATACAACATTTAAACCATAGCACCACTACTTCCAAAATTGGAGAAACCAAAGAATCACAACTTACCTGAGTAAAAATCCACCAGCTGAAATCACCTTGGAACCTAGTGGGGAAACCTGAACGGTAATTGATGAATTGCCAGAGGCTCAGTGTGGACTGATAGAAACTCCAGGACAACCTAGTTATAGAGGCCCCAACACTTTCATGAGGTTGTTTTGTCTTGTTTTTCTCTTTTCTTTTTTCTTCTTTTTTCTGTTTTCTTTTTTCTCTTTTCTTTTCTTTTCTTTTTTCTGTTTTCTTTTCTTTTTTCCAGGAGCTTGACCTGGCTCTTAAAGTAACTATCAAAAAAAAAAAAAAAAAAAAAAAATCCTCTAATGCGTTTTGCAGGGAAAGAAAACAAGGAGCCACTTTGAAATATACCAGAACATTTTGTTCTCTCTTTTTTTTTTAAAGATTTTATTTATTTATTTGAGTGAGAGAGAGAGAAAGAGAGCACAAACGGGGCAGGCAGGGGCAGTGGGAGGGAGGGGCATAGAGAAGGAGGGACAGAGGGAGAGAGGGGCAGAGGGAAAAGCAGACTCCTTGCTGAGAGCCCCATTCAGGGCTGGATCGCAGGCTACTGGGATCATGCCCTGAATGGAAGGCAGATGCTTAACTGACTGAGCCAAGCAGACATCCCAACACTTTGTCCTTCTTAACAAGGTAAGAAGAAATAAACTGGAGTCTACCTGCTAATGAGACCCTAATCAACCTGAGGTAAGGGGAATATCCAGCTCTAGGCAGCTGTAATCTTCCATGTAGGAGAAGGGAAATACCCTCTTTCAGCCTACTTTAGCCATTCTATCCCTACCTGAAGTTCACAGCTCAGAGGTGCAGGTTTTTTGAAAATCTGACACCTAATCATAGGACTATAGAGTGTTTCCCATGCCCTCACATCATACCAACACATTACTAAAGGACTATTTACAGCAGGTCCTTTACTCAGGACATTATGTCCAACTATCAAGAAAAAAATTGCAAGGCATAATAAAAGGCAGACACATATGCAAATCAATCAATCAATCAATTAATCAATCAATCCAGACACAGATCTTACCTACTGCATAAAAATGAATTCAAAATGGATCATAAACCTGGAGCGCCTGGGTGGCTCAGTCGTTAAGCATCTGCCTTCGGTTCAGGTCATGATCCCGGGGTCCTGGGATCAAGCCCCACATCGGGCTCCCTGCTCGGCGGGAAGCCTGCTTCTCCCTCTGCCACTCCCCCTGCTTGTGTTCCCTCTCTCACTGTGTCTCTCTCTGTCAAATAAATAAATAAAAATCTTTAAAAAAAATGGATCATAAACCTAAATGTAACACACAAAACTATAAAACTTCAAAATAATATAAGAGAAAAATCTAGATGACTTTAGGTTTGGTGATGAACTTTTAGATACAGCAGCAAGGGATAATCCACAAAAGAAACTGATAAACTGGACTTCAGTAAAATTAAATTTTCTGCTCTGTGAAAGATACTATCAAGAGACTGAAAAGACAAGCCACACCCTGGGAGAAAATATTTGCAAAAGATATGTCTGATAAAGGATTGTTATCCAAAATGTACAAAGCCTGTTAAAACTCAACAATAATATAAAAAAAAAATGTAATTTTTAAAATGGACCAAACACCTTAACAGACACCTTATCAAAGAAGATATACAGATGGCAAATAGGCATATGGAAAAAAAAAGTTTTCTATTGTACATAATTGGGGAATGCAAATTAAAATAATAAAATATGGCTATACGATGATTAAAATGGCCAGTATCCAGTATGCTGGCAAGGATGTGGAACAGTAGGAACTCCTTCAGTGCCGTTGAGAATGTCAAATGATACAGTCACTTTGGAAGCCTAGCAGTTTCTTTCAAAACTAAACATACTTTTACTATATGATCCAATAATCACACTTCTTGGTATTTACCTAAAAGAGCTGAAAATATATTTACATAAAAGCATGAACAAGAATGCTTTGAGTCAAGCAGTCAAGATGTATTTCAGTAGGTGAATGAATAAATAAACTGTGCATCTAGAAAATGGAATATCGTTTTGTGATAAAAAGAAGTAAGTGATCAAGTCATGAAAAAGAACTTAAAGCATACAAAAGGAACTTAAGCGCATATTGCTAAGTGAAAAAAGCCGAACTGAAAAGAGTACCTACTACATGATTCCAACTAGATGACATTCCAGAAAAGGCAAAACTATGGAGACATTAAAAATTTCAGTGGTTGAGGTGCCTGGGTGGCTCAGTCAGTTAAGCATTAGACTCTTGGTTTGGGCTCAGGTCATGATCTCGGGGTAGTGGAATTGAACCGGGTGTCAGACTCCACACTCAGCGGGGAGTCTGTTTCTGTCTGTCTCCCTCTCCCTCTGACCCTCTCTCACTCTCTAAAATAAATAAATAAATCTTTAAAAAAATATCAGATGTTGCCAGTGGTTGGGGAGGGAGGGATAAAAAGGAGAAGCTCTTTAATGCAGTGAAACTACTCTATGATACTATAATGGTGGATATATATTGAGATAAATTTGTTCAAACCAGAATGCACAACATCAAGTGAACACTAATGTAAACTATGGACTCCAGGTGAAAATGATGTGCCAGTGAAGGTCTATCAGCCATAACAATCGTACCTCTATGGTGGGGCATGTTGATAATGAGGGATGGTGCACATGTGTGGGGGGAAAAGGTAGTTGAGAATCTCTCTTATCTGCTACTCCATTTTCCTGTGAACTTAAAACTTAGCCAACAAATAAAGTCTATTAAATAAATAAGTTATGAAAATTGTTTTAGTGAAAATGACAACATGGTAGTCATCAAGTTCTGAATCCTTGTGTTCATTTCATAATACATTACTTTAAAATAGTTGTCAAAAATTAATAACAATGGTAATAACTTCCCAATAAAGAACTACAAGTTCTTCCCCAACTATCTTTGTTCCTTCCCACAGTTTGATCTGATGCCTGTAAAACAAAACAAAATCTGATAAAATACACATTTATATTTAATGTGACTTAATCAAGATTCTCAAAGTAATTTTCATCATCATGTGAGGAGCTTTCTTCTTTATCCCAGATATTTCTCAGAAGTTTTCCACTAGGGCGCCTGGGTGGCTCAGTTGGTTAAGCGACTGCCTTCGGCTCAGGTCATGGTCCCGGAGTCCTGGGATTGAGTCCCACATTGGGCTCCCGGCTCAGCGGGGAGCCTGCTTCTCCCTCTGACCCTATCCCCTCTCATGCTGTTTCTCTCTCTCTCTCTCTCTCTCTCAAATAAATAAATAAATAAAATCTTAAAAAAAAAAAAAAGAAGTTTTCCACTAACATATACAATACATTGTAAAAGGAAAAAAAAGAAAAAACACATCACTAGAAGTTTTTAATTTTTCTTTCTAAACACAGTGACCGAGTACAAAACTATTACCTACATTTTAAAAGTACATTTCTAATGGACTCAGAATAAGCCTAGTAAGATAAAGGTTGCTAACTGCAACCTTTACAGATTTGGAAAATACTGAGAAAAGCATGCGGATAAAAGACCTAAAAACAAATGAAGAAAAATTATCCAAATACAATTGTTGATGTTAAAGCATGTCAATAGGCTTTAAGAATATAAATTTAGTGCTCAACTATTTGCATTTTAATTTGATTCAGAAAGTCATAAATATCTTAGTTGTTAATGGACGGAATTTTACCTATTAGTAAAGTACAAAGGAAAACATTTCTAAAAATATGAATTTTCTTAAAGCAATCATTTTATCAAGTGAGTTAATACAAAGTTGGCACAAAGATATGCATATTTGACACTCTCTTTCCATACATAGGTTTGAAGGACAAAAATGAGAATAAAATCTACACTAACTGAAGTTTAATATATGTAATGTAAAATTAGTACACAACTTATATTTGAATAGAAAACCTGTCATTTCTTTTTATACTCTGCAAATTTTAGGAAATAATTTTACAAATTTCACAAAATTCAGTGACGGAGTATGCAATATTATCCAAAGTCTGGTTTTATTTATCAGTAATCTCCTCCTCTTCCTCACCCAAATTGCATTTCTGAACAATATTCTTAACAATTACCTTCTATTACTTTGATCTCCCTCTGGAACTTAAGGGAAATCTATGGCCTACAGCTTGTTTTTGTAAATATCATTTTATAGGAACACACCATACTCAATATTTTTTATGTATTGTCCATGTCTGCTTTCCTGGTATAACTGCAGAGTTAGTAGTTACAAGACAGACTGCATGCCCCAAAAGGCAGAAAATATTTAGCTGTTCTTTTGCAGAAAACGTTTGTCAATTTCTGTTCATAAGATATAAAAATTTTAACTAACAATGCAGATTACTAAAGGATGTCCTTAAGAGATAAGTAGTCTTTTATCTTAAGAGAGTAAAATTAATTTTTAACAAATCAAGACATTACACAACAAGAAAGGATGGGGAGGTAATCAGTTACTATTTTTATATATAAATTATTATTTATATTTATAATATATATTGCTATTAGTATTATATATATAATTTATTTTAGGGGTCAAATTAATTGAGGTTCATAAAAAGGTAAAACTCTGCCTGATTCCATCACCAAGTGGCAAAGCCAGGATTTGAAGTAAAGTCTGCCAACTTCAAGTACGTGCTCCTTTACTGTCACCAGCTGAAACGGAGACCATGTGAAATAGAAAAAGGCAATTTCTAAGACATATTACAATTAAAATGTGTAATACAGATGCATGCACTTTAAACATCGTAAAACATTACAAAATGCTCCTTATTATTATTATCTTTATTAATAAGTATCTTAGGCATTTCGTTGCCATCAATTATTATCCAGTAGTTTTGCTTAAAAACTCAGTGGGTAGCCATTCATTGGACAAATTTGTTGAAGAAATGTAATTTTACTTTTTTTTTTCCTCTCTCTGGTGCTGCACTATCCTTAGAAGTTAACATTAGTGGATGTTGTTTATTATATATATATTTAAAGCATTTGGCACAAAACTCATTTTAGAAGTTTATTAAATATACAGCATGCATGTAGCTTTAATTAACAATGTTTCCAAAACATACACGGTATTAACTTAGACAAAATAAATGAATTGCATGTTATTCAACATGTCAATATTTAAAATTAATTTTTGTGTGTAGAAACTAGTCCCTTTCTTTAACTTAAAGTTGAAAAAAGATGAATTAATAACAAAGAAAACAGTGAGTGAAATTATCTTTGTGAAAAGTCAAGAGTATGTTTTACCTATGTATTACATTTGTATTTAGATCGAGTAACTAAAGCTACCAAATCAGATTTCATTGTATGTTGTTGAAGGTTTCACTCAGCTCTTAAGTTTTATGGTTATACTAATAGAAATTAGAAGTTCTACTAATCTTTTTTTTTATTTAAATTCAATTACCTAACATATAGTACATCATTAGTTTCAGAGGTAAAGTTCAGTAATTCGTCAGTTGCATATAACACCCAGTACTCATCACACTGTGTGCCCTCCTTAATGCCCATTACCCAGTTACCACATCCCTCCACCCACCTCCCCTCCAGCAACCCTCAGTTTGTTTCCTATAGTTAAGAGTCTCTCATGGTTTGTCTCCCTCTCTGATTTCTTCCCATTCAGTTTTCCATTCCTTCCCCTATGAAATCTTACCATTTACATTGACATGGATGGAACTGGAGGGTATTAGGCTGAGTGAAATAAGTCAATCAGAGAAAGACAATTATCATATGGTTTCACCATATGTGGAATATAGGAAACAGAATAGAAGTTCTAGTAATCTTTAAGGGAAAGCTTTCAATTTTTACTGTTTAGTGTGATGTTAGATAGCTCTTATTATGTTAAGATAATTTCCTTTTATTACTAGTTTGTTTAGAGTGTTTATTATGAAAGTGTGTGCATTTTGTCAAATACTTTTTCTGCATCTATTGAAATGATCATGTGGTTTTTATCCTCCATTCTGTTAATGTGGTGTTTCACATTAATTGATTTTCATGTGTTGAACCATCTTTGTATCCCAGAGACAAATCCTTGTAGGTCATACTGTATGATTATTTTAATGTGCCGTTGAACTCAATTTACTTGTGTTGAGGATTTTTGTGTCTATGTTTATCAGAGATAGTGGCCTGTAGTTTTCTTTTCTTGTAGTGTCTTTGTCCAGCTTTGGCATCAGGATAATGTTGGCCTCATAAAATAAGTTTGGAAATGTTTCCTCCTCTTCAATTTTTTAGAAGAGACTGAGAAAGATTGGTGCTAATTCTTCTTTAACTACTTGGTAGAATTTACTGGTGAAGCCATCTGATCCTAGCTTTTCAGGATGCTCACCCTCACCACTTCCATTCAAAATAGTACTGGAACTCTAGAGAGAGCAACTAGATCACAAAAAGAAATAAAATGCATTTGAATCATAAGAAGAATAAATAACCCAAGTTAAAGAATCTGAAATGTATCTTTATGTAGTCTGATGGTTACAGTACTCACAAGTCACTTTGTTTTGTATTATTAAAAACATCAAATTTATACATTTCTGAGCACTAAATGAAGGTGTCATGTGAAAATGCATGGTACAGAAGATACTCAATAAATATTTAATGATTCTGAAACTGGATGACTTTGTCAAATAAAAATTATAACTTAAAAAAAGAATAAATAAAATTATCTATGCTTACAGATGACACGATCTTATATGTAGCAAAATCTAAAGATTCCACACAAAAAAAAATTTAGAAAAAATATATTCGGTAAAGTTACAGAATACAAAATCAAAATACAAAAATCAGTTGCATTTCTATACACTAACAACATACTGTATGAAAAGGAAATTTCTTTAAAGATTTATTTATTTGTTTGAGAGAGAGAGAGAGCATGAGAGGGAGGAGGGGCAGAAGGAGAGGGAGAGAAGCAGACTCCCCACTCATCATGGAGCCCAATGCAGGGCTCGTATCCAGGATTCCAAGATCATGACCTGAACCAAAATCAAGAGTCTGACACTTAACTGACTGAGCCCACCCAAGCACCCCATGAAAAGGAAATTTAAAAATAATCCCATTTAAATAGCATTAAAAAATGAAATGCTTAGAAATACACTTACTTAAGGAGGTAAAATTTATATAGTAAAAACTCCAAATATTGATAAAAGAAATTAAAGACGATACAAATAAATGGAAAAAAATCTCATGTTCATGAATTGAGAAACTTTGTTCAACAGTCAACACTACTCAGAGCAATCTAGTGGCATTTTTTTACAGAAATAGAAAAAAAATACTAAAATTCATTTGCAATCACAAAGATAGCCAAAACAATCTTGAGAAAGAAGAAGAAAACTGGAGGCATCACACTTCTTAATTCAAGATATATTATAAAACTACAGTGATTAAAACAGTATTGTACTGGCTTAAAAATAGACATGTAGATCAATGTAACAGAGACACTCCAAGATAATGTAATTTCTCTAATAAACCCACACATACGTAGGCAACTGATCTTCAGCAAGTGTACTAAAAAAACAGAATGGGCAAAGAATACTCTCTTCGATAAATGGTGCTGGGAAAACTGAATGTCCACATGGGGAAAAAAATGAAATTAGACCCTTATCATACACCTTCACAAAATTAAACCAAGATAGATCAAACATTTAAATGTTATGATGTGAAACCATAAAAATTCTAGAAGAAAGAAAGAAGTGTTCTGGGCACTGAATGCTTTGATATGACACCGAAAGCATAGGCAACGAGGGTAAAAATAAACAAGTGATACTATAGTAAACTAAAAGGTTTCTACACAGCAATGGAAACAAAAGAACGGAAAAGAAACGACAAAATGGGAGAAAATATTTAAAACCATACATCTGACAAGGTGTTAATACCTAAAATATATAAGGAACTCACTCAACTCCATAGTAAAAAAATAAAATAAAAATAAAAATAAACTAGTTAAGAAATGGGCAAAGGAACACAATAGACATTTCTCCAAAGAAGGCATACAAATGACCAATGGATATATGATAAGATACTCAACATAACTAACCTCTAGGGAAATAGAAATCAAAAGTACATGATATAACACCTCATACCTTTTAGGAGGGCTATTATCAAGAAAACAAAAGATAAGTGTTAGCAAGGATGTAGAGAAATTAGAACCTTTGTTACTCTTGATGGGAGTATAAAATAATTCAGCTGCTATGGAAAACAGTACAGAGCTTCCTCAAGAAAATTAAAAATAGAAATATAACATTATGCAGCAATACTACTTCCAGACTTATCCAAAAAAAAAAAAAAAAATGAAATCGGGATCCTGAAGAGATATTTGCATTCCCACATTCACTGCAGCATTATTTACAATAACCAAGATGTAGAAATAATCTAAATGTCCCTCAGTAGATAAATGGATAGGGGTGCTTGGGTGATTCAGTCACTTAAGTGTCTGACTCTTACTTTTAACGCAGGTCATGATCTCAGTGTCGTGGGATCAAGCCTCATGTAGGGCTCATGTTCAGGGGAGAGTCAGCTAGAGATTCTCTGCCTCTTACTCTCCCTCTGCCCTCCCCCTGCTCTCACTCTCTCTTGCTCTTTCCTCTCTCTCTCTCTCTCTCAAATAAATAAATAAATCTTAAAAAAAATAGATGAATATATAAAGAAAATTTGGTATATTCATGCAATGAATAAATGAATGAATTTTATTCATTCTTTAAAAAGAAGAAATCTGGGGCGCCTGGGTGGCTCAGTTGGTTAAGCGACTGCCTTCAGCTCAGGTCATGATCCTGGAGTCCCGGGATCGAGTCCCGCATCGGGCTCCCTGCTCGGCAAGGAGCCTGCTTCTCCCTCTAACCCTCCCCCCTCTCAGGTACATTCTCTCTCTCTCATTCTCGCTCTCAAATAAATAAATTAAAAATCTTAAAAAAAAAAAAAGAAGAAATCTGCTGTATGTGACATGACATCAGATGGATCCCTGCATCAGGCTCATTGCTCAGCAGGGAGCCCACTTCTCCCTCTGCCTGCAGCTCCCCCTGCTTGTGCTCTCTCTCTCTCTCTGACAAATAAATAAATAAAACTCTTTAAAATAATTTAAGTAGTTAAACACATAGAAGCAGAGAGTAAAATAATGATTTCCAAGGGCTGGGGGAAAAGAGAAAATAGGGATTTGCTATTCACAGTAAGTATGTTTCAGTTACGCAAAATGATTAACTTCTAAAGATCTGCTATTCAATATTGTGCCCGTAACTAACACTACTGTATTATAAACATAAACATTTATTTATAGGGTATATCTCATATTAAGTGTTTTTACCACAAAAACCAAAAATTTAAAAATAAAAACTAAAAATTTACTAATGTGACTTAAAGACATGTAAGAAAAAATAAATACAGATTACAGTTGTATTTGTGGGGCACCTGGATGGCTCAGTCAGTTAAGTGTCTGCCTTCAGCTCAGGTCATGATCCCAGGGTCCTGGGATTGAGCCCCTCATTGGGCTCCCTGCTTCTCCCTCTTCCCCCTTCTCGTGCTCTCTCTCTCGCTATCTCTCTCTCTAAAATAAATAACTAAAATCTTAAAAAATAAATTAAATTAAAAAAACAAAATTGTATTTACTATGACTTAAAATTTGTTCCCAAAGACAAATTACTTGAACATGGTCAATGGTATTTGATTGATATAATCTTTTTCATCACATATATACAGTTTATATTAATATTTTCTATTGCATTTTTCAAAATATAGAGATATTTTGTGCTCAGCAAAGTGCAAATAAATAAAATGATATCTGAAACAAAATAGAGCTGAATTACTGTTTTGAAACTGTTGAAATGTATTGGCTAGTCAATGCCAAACAGATATTATCAACACTGAATTCTGATGTTAAGCCTCAAAATTGAATATTCTATAAATCTTAGAAACATTCAAATTAATAAAATGTAGAATAGAACAGAGAAAAGGATGAAGGAGATGGAGGAAATTGTCTTGACCATCACTTCATCACTTCATTCATAAGAAACCTTACCTAAGGGGGCACATGGTCAATGTTCTTCTCCCTAAGCACTGAGAGTGATTCAAGTATCTTTACTTCTTGTAAGATATGCTACTCAAGACAAACTATTAGGTTCATCCCTCTGGCCATGTGAGTTAGAGATTAAGGAGGAAGATATTGAACTGCTCTTTTCAGAGAATGATAAAGTAGCTTGGAAGTTGTTCCTTGTTTTCTAGTGTTAGTGTTTTATCACGTTATGTAGGAGACATTTTATCAGTGTTCTTTCTACTTTGGAAACCATTTTTTATATACATTGATGATATAAAATAACCATTTAGTACAAGTCTATTTTCAAAAGTCACAGTATATTCTCATGAAGTAGGTCATTATTTAATGTTTCATTAGGTTAGCTGAAAATTTATGACCTTTTCTTTGTTTAATGGCTTTTTTCATAGACATTTGTATAGTAAATTGTTTTAAATTTCAGATTACTACTGATCTATGCTAAAAATTATTATTCTGTCTCTGCTCTGGGCTTTACTGCCTATTATCAACTTAACTGATACCCACTTTAGAAATCTTTCATTTCCTTTTCATATTATATTGTCTAATTTGTCCTAATGAGGAAGGTAAGCCTATGTCTTGACTCATTAATTCTGCATAAAATAGAATCTTTAGAAGTAACATTAAGTAATTCTGGTCACTAGCAAACCAATATGACTTTGTACTGCAACATAAGAGATGTGAAATGATTAATTAGAAAAAAAGTTTCTGTAACTTTTGAAATTCAGATTGGGATAATACCCTGCATGTTGCACATGATAGTGG
This sequence comes from Mirounga leonina, assembly GCF_011800145.1. NCBI lineage: Eukaryota > Metazoa > Chordata > Mammalia > Carnivora > Phocidae > Mirounga > Mirounga leonina. The sequence goes on from NW_023270454.1 coordinate 26,341,234, forward strand.
TAAATACATCCAATGTTAAGTAGGGCGATAGTGGCCTAGCACATACATTCTATGGCTATCCTGTGTTCAAGTTATTCCAACTAGACTTTCAAGGATTTCATTAAGATGGTGCAGAGAAGATGGTAGACAATTGAAAAGTGAACTCATCATCTAGTAACTAAAATGAAGTTTTTAAATAATAGTACTTTTAACATTCTTATATATTTAAGATCAACTGTTCTTAAATATAAATATGTGTGAATAGCCTGCGGAACATGGAAGACAATGTATGAGGCCCATCCAAGAATCATCCAGGGTGGAGATTAAAAAAAGTATGCTCTAAAAGCCTAACAGGTGGGCGCCTGGGTGGCTCAGTTGGTTAAGCGACTGCCTTCGGCTCAGGTCATGATCCTGGAGTCCCGGGATCGAGTTCCACATTGGGCTCCCTGCTCAGCGGGGACCTGCTTCTCCCTCTGACCCTCTTCCCTCTCGTGCTCTCTGTCTCTCATTCTCTCTCTCTCAAATAAATAAATAAAATATTTTAAAAAATTAAAAAAATAATAAAAAAAATAAAAGCCTAACAGGTGGTTCTGATGTGCAATTAAAATTGAAACCTACTGGGGCACCTGGGTGGCTCAGTCATTTAGCATCTGCCTTTGGCTCGGGTCCTGGTCCTGGGGTCCTGGGATCGAGTTCTGCATTGGGCTCCCTGCTCCAAGGGAGGCCTGCTTCTCCTCTCCCACTCCCCCTGCTTGTGTTCCCTCTCTCGCTGTGTCTCTCTCTGTCAAATAAATAAATAAAATCTTAAAAAAAAAAGAAACCTACTGCTTTTCATACAAGAAGTGTTGACAGAAAATTTTGTTTTAAAATTTTAAAATGTTTTATGTGTGTTTTACTTATGTTCTTGTCATGATGGGAAAAGAAAGAATTATCCTTAATATAAATTGGGGATCTTAAATGCAAAACAGGATGGAAAATTTGAAATGTACTTCCAGAGATTGTTAAATGTATAACTTAAAATACTATACTAAATAGTCAGAATTCCCTACCATAAAATATTTTAAAAATATATTGGGATGTAAAAATTCAGGGGTAAAATTTCCAAATTTTTACCTACATTATAAAATTTGATCTTCATCTTGAATATCAAAAAGAACATACAATCTGAGATCTCCTATCTTTCTGGGAACTTAACCTAGAATTATACTAGCACACTTAAAATGACTTATTTAAAGGGCTATTCATTAAAGCATTTTTTAATAATAAAAGACTGGTAATTATCTGTATTTCATAAATAAGCAATTAGTTACATAAATTAAATTACAGTACATGCATGCAATCAAATATTATGTGACTAAGAAAAAATGAGGGAGCTATCTATTATGGAAATGTCCCAAAATATATTTGAGTAAAAAAAAAAAAAAAAAAGGAAGTACCATGCGATTTGACTCATATGTGGAATTTAAGAAGCAAAACAAATGAACAAAGAAGAACAAAAGGGGGGCAGACAAACCACGAAACAGACTCTTAACCTTAGAGAACAAACTGATGGTTACCAGAGGAAAGGTAGGTGGGGGGACAGGTGAAATAGGCTATGGGGATTAAAGAGTACACTTATCATGATGAGTTATGTTAACTATACTGGAATTAAAAAAAAAAAACACTTAAAAAAAAGCAAATCATAAATCAGCATTATAATACAGTGTTTTTTGTGTTAAGAAGAGGCTACTATATACAATATCAAATATTAGTGTCTAATATAGGTAATAGTGTACCTGTTCTTCATGGTCAGGAAGGCAAGGTCCTGTCTTGATTTATTAATTCTGTATAAAATATAATCTTAGGAATTTGTATTAATTATTTCTGGTCACTTCTTCTGGCATATTAGCTTTTGCTTGCATTATATGAAAAACTTCAGATAGATACATAGAATAATAATAAAATTGGTTATATATAATATATATAACTAATAAGTTACTTAACTAATTATATATATAACTGTATATATAATAAAACTATAATTTTGGTGATATATATAATTAATTATATATATTTATATTTATATACATCTCATTCAAAAAACTACCTTAGTAGCCAGTGGTATATCAAATGAGAGACAAGTACCTTAAGAGAAGTCTCCCTCATGATGTAGGCAATAATGGGGTGCATTTTCTATAGAAAATTGGAAGCAACAGTAAAAATGACTAGAAATCATCCTGCCTATTATTATTACCGTGCATAAGAATTTTAATAATGTCAGTGATAAAAAGCTTTCTGTCTAGAATGGACTTCTACTCTCTTCCCATTTTTCATATGCCACTGACAGCAACAAACTAAATTACATCCCAGTGAGAATTGGGGTTCAGTGAGTTTCAACAATCATTTCAAATAGGTAAATAAGTAAACCTGGTAAACAGAATATCTTCACAATTATCCACTTTGCTCCAATGCCTATCTTCCAAAACAACTATTTTGGTTTTGTTTGAACTCCTCTTAATAGAAATTGGCCAACAGTTTCATTGGCTTTTTAGGGTACTGTTGGGAATGTGGTAGTAAGACATCATCAGAGCAAACAAGACACTTCTCTTTCTGTTTAGGAGGATATGAGAATTTTTATGTCATTCACCTAAAATATGTTTGGAAATAAACTACACTGAAGGGGAAATAGAGTTTCATTAAATTATACAAGTAGGTGATGAGAATTAAAACACATTTATCAGAAGGCCATTTCTACTGACTTGTTCCTTGAGATTTTATGATTAATGTATGTAAAGAAGCCTTAAAATCCTTGGACTCATATTTAAACTATACATTGATTTATTTTTAGGTTTTAAAAGTACAAACACTCTAAAGAAAATCTGTTGAGACTTGGAACTAGAGGGCTCCATGGTCCATTCAGTCAACTACTCCTTTGTTTATTCAATGAATATTTATTAAGTTTCACTAATTGCAAGGTAACATGCTGCACATTGCACAATCAGCGGTGAGTATAATGGATGAGATCTCTTCCCTCAAAAGTATAAATTGTAGTGATGACAAGAGAGAATAAACAAGTAAATCAATAGATACGGAAGATAATTACAAACTAAGCTAAGTACAAGAAAGAAAATAAACAACATGGGATGGAATTGGGGAGTTATTCTCTAGGTAAGATGTTGAAAGAAGACCTCATTAAAAGGTAATAATTTGAGCTATGCCAAACCCAATAGAAAAATTTCCATACAGAATGAAGAGGAAAGATAAAGTTCCTAAAACAAGAAAGAGCTGTGCATATTCAAAAACAAAAAAAAAGAAGTCGTGCTTTTTGTTAGAAAGGTGGTATTAGAAGGAGTTGAAGAGTTACTCAATTCTCTAATCATAAGAGGTCCTGCAGATCATTATATATTTAATATACATATTTAATTTATTATATATATTTAATTATTACATATATTATATATAATATATTTGACTTATCTTAAGTGCAATAGGGAGACATCGAAGGGTATTTAATCAGGGCAATAATGTGATAATCATTTTTGCTTTTGAAATACAGTCTTTCTGGTTGTGAAAAATGGCTTGGAAAAAGACAAACAGAAATTAGGAGTCTATTGCAAAAATCCAAGTGAAAAAAAGATGATAGTAGCTTACACTAAAAAGGCAATAAAAGGAGAAAAACAACAAATTTGAAATATATTTTAGAGCTAAAATCAGTACATCTTACTGATTGTGTGTGTGGTGGTGGGGGGTAGAGATTAATGAAAGAAAAAATCAAGTGAGTCTCATAGTACTTTATAGGGGAAAGACAGAAGGAGGGTTTTTTTGTTGCTTTGTTTTGTTTTGGCTCTTAGCAACTGGTTCTAGCACTTAATAACGTATAGAAGACTAAGAAAAAACAAGAGACATGAAAGTCAAAGTTGTATATAGGGGTGCCTGGGTGGCTCAGTCGGTTAAGCATCTGCCTTCGGCTCCTGTCATGATCCCAGGGTCCTGGGATCAAGTTCCAGGACAGTCTCTCTGCTCAGAGGGGAGCCTGCTTCTCCCTTTCCTTCTGCCCCTCACCCTGCTTGTGCTCACTCTCTCTTTCTCTCTCTGTCAAATAAATAAATAAAATCTTTAAAAAAGATTTATTAAAAAAAAGAGTTGCATATATATTAAGTTGAGATGCTTAAGTGATATGCAGATGAAGATGTAAAACAGGGTTGGCTATAAAGACCTGGAATTAAAGAAATCAGATCTTCAAATACAATTTGATTAGAAACCAGCAAGTAGTCACAATTTTTTGGTCATTGAACCCAATGAGATCACCCTGAGAGAGAAGAGATAATCAAGAGAAAGTTCCCAGCTCTAAGAAATTTAGATGTAACATAGATGAAGAGACAGCAATAGACACTGAGATAGTGGGGTCAGAATAGTTGAAGGAAAACAAGAGAGCGTTGTCATGAAAGCCAAGAGAAGAGAATGTTTATAAAGGAAGAAGTGAGCATCTGGATTAGTTGTTACTGAGAGGGCAAATTAGAACCCAGAAGTATCCTTTGGATATGGCAATTTGGAAGTTTCAGTTCTTGACTGGGAGCACAAGACCCATTAGAATGTGATGCAGAATGAATAAGAAGTGAGGAAGTAAAATAACAATGCTAAAGAAGTTTGGTGTCAAAGAGGATGAATCAAAGGGGGTGATAGCTGAAAGGCTGTAGAATGAAGGTAGTTTCTTTGTTTTTATTTTCAGATATGTGATGCATATTCCATGCCTCCCCACCCTCAAGTTAGGAATAAGCCAAGAGCAAAGGAAGTATTTCTAATGTACTAGAGAGAGAATACAGAAGTAAAGTCCTTGAGAAGAAATAAGAGCAGAAGCTATATAGAGAACATGTTTATATTGCCTGTCCAGTATTTGTAACATCAGTGATAAGGTATAAAAATATATTTTCACATATTGTAGGGGGTTGCCTCAAAGAGGATTGACCATTTTTTTATGTGTCTTGGCAAAAAAGTTTTCGTATTTGCATTGTATGAGGAAAAGACTACTATAATTTATAAACTAGTTGTAATTTTGCCTATTTAAGGAAGAGAGAAAGAAATTAATGTTTGTTGAGGCTCAACTATCTGATGACTGCCAGTTTCCTGGATATCCCCATTTTTTAGTAATTCCCCATGACCAAACAGCTCTAAGAAAGAGCAAGGATTCCAGCTCAGCAACAAAACTGACAATGATCCAGGTCAGGCCTGTGATCAGATAGAGATACAAAGGAGTGATTCTTTATCTTTAGCTTCAAAATCTCCTGGTAACTTATAAAATCAAAATTGCTGGCCCCAATCCAAACCACTGACTCTAGAATGATGGAGACAATGCATAGGAAAATGGATTTTAACTATCACTTCAAGTATATGTATGATGTTCTCTTGGCCCTGTCTGCAGATCAGTGTTCATTAGTAGTATTGAAAGAATCTTACTGTCTTAGTCCATTTGAGAGGCTATAACAAAATACCATGAACCGAGTGGCTTAATAACATTTATTTTTCACATTTACAAAGGCTAGGAAGTCCAAGGTTTTAAAATGCTAGATTTAATAGTTCTGGATCGGGGTCAGCAATTTTGTTTTTATAAACTCTCAGGAGCTGCACTGTCAATCATGAGAATGGAGCCCTCATGAATGGGATTATTACCCTTATAAAAGAGGTGCTAGAGAGATCCTTTACACTTTCTGCCATGTGAAGTTATAGCTAGAAGTTACTGTTTATGAAACAGAAAGTAGGATCTCTGCATACATTGAATCCTCATGACCTAATCACCTCCCAAAGGTCTGACCTCCTAATACTGTCACCTTGGGAGTTAGGATTTCAATATATGAATTCTGGGGGAAGACAAGCTTCCAATCCATATTACTTAAGTAAATACAAGGGGTGGAAGACCATCTAGATCAACACATTTCAGCAATAAACAATCATGTGGAAAACTTGTTGGGAAATACTGAACACACAAAGTGAGCACACAATGAAACCTATCTATATCCAGTCCATAAACAGCCTATCTCTCCATGGAGCTTATCATTCTGCCCAAAGAAAACTCACTCCATCAGGCATAAATGAGAAATAGAAGTGTTACTGAAGATTATAGAGGGGAAATGAATGTGATTGCATTTATCACACAATACATAATATGTTAAATCAGTCTATGTTTCTTTATTTCTCTTCTCAGTTATTATCTGGGTTGCTTCATTCTTGCATACGGCCTCTAAACTCCCAGACTCCTGTCTAAATCTCCCTGAATAGCTCATCTTGGCCTTTATTTGTATCTTTTTTGTATGGAGAGAAATGTACTCCATCTGAGTTACACAATTGTTGCATTCTTGTAGGCATCCTTTATTACTGTGTTTAAGTTTTTGAAGGCTCAGCAAGACGGAGTTTATAAACATTCCATGTACATTCATGGAGAGTGGCAGAGAATTATAAACATTTTTCTGTCATATTTTCCATACAAGGCAGGGTATAATCATGGAAATCTTAAATTCACTATGTAAATAGTTTGGAAAATGAGAAAATAGTTTGGAAATACAGTTTGGAAAATGAGAAATTTAGCCAAGAACAAGACAAAGGGCCAATTGACTTCATAGATGTTGGTGCAAAGTCAGAGCAACTTATTTGGTGTTTACACTCTGCCAAGCAGCCTTTTAACTTCAAGGCTAATTTCCAGAACAAACCCTTTTTGTTCTTATATAACAGACAGGTGCTGGGGCAATTCTTTAGTGAGGTACCTGAAATCTTGGTAATTGGACCCCAAGGTCAGATAGAGAAAAGATGAGTTACAGTGCTTTCTAGAACAAGATTGCCAATTAAGGAGCAAAAGGCAGAACCTGGGTGAGCCCAAAGTGAAACTCAGGAGTTGATGAGATGATGATTTCTCTAGAAATTGCTTTTAAAGTAGATTTATCAATTTAAATTAGGAGTTGTGCTGTGAGAAGACCATCACTGGCATTTTGACTAATTGAAGGTAGGTGCTCAATTAGAAAAAGACAGAGCAATTTTAGAACTAATTTCTGAAGTAGGAAGAAGTTAAATCTTTCTCTATTCACCATGTGAGATTGTTAGCCCATGAATACCTCTGGCAGTATTTCCACAAAATTTATAATAATAAAAACAAGTATTATTAAAAAGAAACCTAACCATATACTTGAGCATATGGTACTAATTTTAAACATTCTTCTAAATTAATATTCCTCAAACCCTTATCATTAAATGCAGGATAGACCCTATACTTGGTATACAGGCTCTTAGTAGAATCTCCAGAGACCTTTGGATAAACAAAACAAAACAAAAAGTTTTTGTAGTTTTTTAGCTTTGAGTTCAAGAAAGTCTTTTGACCAAGCTGTCTTAGCCTGGAAATATGAGAAAGAGAAATGAAGACTGTGTCCATAATAGAACTTACTATACTCTTTTCTAGGATTGCATTATATTTTATAAAGCCCTGAGATTAATGATGAGGTAAACTGGTTCAAATAAGAATGTCACTAGCATCCAAACAAGTCTATATATACAGGATTACTCCAGCCCAGAAGTTTGGAGGGGAAAGTTTATATTCTAAAGGTCTAATAAGAAATCTCATCTGGGCTATTGACTACAGTCTCAGATTAATAATAATTTTCTTAGCAAGAGTACCCAAAATATCCATCAGTGTTTTACCAAGTTTTGTTTGCTAATAAAAATCATAAAAAGAAAAATAAGGAAGTGATCATAAAAGAGAATGACAAAAAGAATAATAATACAAAAGTTATCCCAGTGAATACTTTTTAAAAACCACACTGTTAAATCTTGAAATTTTGGTTCAATAATAGAGAAAATATTATCCCATTATAATTATCCTGTGAAGTATCCAAACATTAATTTTATCCTTTTATCCTTTCTAGAAGTAGAAAAGCAAAAACATAATTTATAATATTTTCTAAGTCTTGAAATTTTGGTTAAATAGAGAAGATATATTCCATTATAATTATCCTGTGAACTATTCAAACATTAATTTTATCCTTTCTAGAAGTAGAAAAGCAAGAACATAATTTATAATATTTTCTAAATCTGATCTAAACCCTAATAAAAAAAACTCCAGAAATAAATGCACACATGTACAGTCAATTAATTTACAAAAGGGGCAAAAATACACAATGGGAAAAAAGAGAGTTCCTTCAACAAATGGTTCTGGGAAATTTGACAGCTAAATGCAAAAGAATGAAATTGGACCATTATCTTACACCATATACAAAAATCAATTTAAAACAGATGAAAGACTTGAATGTAAGATCTGAAACCATAAAACTCCTTGAAGAAAACATAGGAGGTAATCTCCTTGACATCAGTCTTACAGATTTTTTTTTTTTGATCTGACTCCAAAGGCAACGGATACAAAAGCAAAAATAAAGGGGACTACAACAAACTAAAAAGGTTCTGCACAGTGAAGGAAACCATCACCAAAATTAAAAGGAAACTTATTGAATGGGAGAAAATATTGGCAATCATATATCCAAAAAGGGTTAGTACCCAAGATACATGAAGAACTCATACAAACTCAATAACAAAAAACACAAAGATTCTGATTTAAAAATGGTCAGAGTATAGGAATAGACATTTTTCCATAGAAAACACACAGATGGCCAACAGGCACATGAAAAGATGCTCAACATCACTAATCATCTGGGAAATGCAAATCAAAACCACAATGAGATGTCACCTCACACCTGTTAGGATGCTGTTATCAAAACAACCCAAAAGATAACAAATACTGGTAAGGATGTGGAAAAGCAGAAACTCTTTAGATATCATTGGTGGGAATATCAATCTGTATAGCCATCATGGAAAATAGTATGAAGATTCTTCAAAAAAATTAAGATAGAATTATCATATGATCCAGCAATTCCACTTTGGGGTATATACTCAAAATAATTGGAAACAGGATCTCAAAGAGATATTTGTAGACCCATGTTCATAGCAGGATTAATCACAATAGTTAAAACCTGGAAATAACCCAAGTGTCCCACTTATGTTACAACGTGGATGAACTTGGAAGACATTGTGCAAGTGAAATTAGCCAGTTGCAAAAGGATAAATAGTGTATGATTTTGCTTATATAAAGTTTTTAGAGTAGTAAGATCATAGAAACACACAGCAGAATGGTGGTTGTCAGGGGCTAGAAGGAGAGGGGATGGGAAGTTATTGCTTAATGAATACAGAGTTTCAGTTTTACAAGAGGAAAATATATATACAGATCGATTGTGGTGATGGTAACACAACATTATAATGTATTCAATACCACTAAAATTTTACACTTAAAAATGGTGTTGATGCGGGCACGGTCAGTCTCGGTTGGTTAAGCATCTGACTCTTGATTTCAGCTCAGGTCATGATCTCAGGGTCGAGAGATCAAGCTGTGCATGAAGCTCTATGCCAGGCATAAAGCCTGCTTAAGATTCTCTCTCCTATCCCTCTGACCCTACCCCTCTCTCAAAATTAATTAATTAACTAATTAATTAAAATAAAAAAGATTACAATCATAAATTTTATATTATATGTATTTTACCATTAAAAAAACAAAAAAAGGGGGGGAAGGTAAATTTCTTTGTTATCATTGCTTATGTTAGAATAAGTATTAAGTGGATACAGTTTCATCATTTGGATCCATAGTGGAGTAAAATAGACCTTAATTTGATATATAGTAGAAATTTCATCATCACCAGTTTTTCAAAGGGTGCAATGAATGCTCAAAATACCTCATTAGAAATACAGAATATTATTGGAGGCTGAAACAATGTTAATAGATACTTCTTAATGTATATTTTCTCATAACTAGTCCCACTAGAGTAATACACAAGTTATGATATTTGTTGTAACAGTATTGATTGCCCTATGTTTTCTCATTCTTTTCAAAATCACTGTTTTCATTTTCCCTCTTTTGAGATTTTTTAAAAGTCTCAGTTTTAGTACAGTCCCAATTCTAGTACGGCATTCAATGAAAGCATATAGAGGAGAAAATCCTGTGTTTTTTCTCATTCAACCTTTGTGCTAGAAAAGTCAAATCATTTCTTTTTCCAAAATTGTGGAGGGAAGAAGTTAAATCTGACAAGAGTGAGCAAGGATGTTTCATTTGCCTTCAAATATTTCTCCATTTTTGCTGCATTTGAAGATATAATTTAAGTTACAGATATGATTTAAACATCTTAAAAATGATAAAGAGTAGGAATAGGTGATATTAGTTTATAATTAAAAGAACATTTGGGGTGCTTGGGTGGCTCAGTCAGTTAAGTGTCTGCCTTCAGCTCAGGTCATGGTCCCACGGTCCTGGGATCAAGTACCATATTGGGTTCCCTGCTCAGCGGGGAGTCTGCTCTCCTTCTACCCGTCCCCCTGCTCATGATCTCTCTCTCTCTCACTCTCTCAAATAAATAAATAAAATCCTTAAAAAAAAAAAAAAGAATATTTAAGAGTATTTCAGGAAATGGTTCACTTGAATATTTCTGTTTCTCTGCTCTATCACAGTCATTTTTTTCCTTTTTTAAATTTTTATTTAAATTCCAATTAGTTAACATACAGTGTAATTTTAGTTTCAGGTGTTTTATCACTTACATACAACACCCAGTGCTCATCACAAGTGCCCTCCTTAATACCAATCATCCATTTAACCCATCTGCCTACACAACTCCCTTCCAGCAACCCCTAGTTTGTACCCCATAGTTAAGAGTCTGTTTTATGGCTTGCCTCTCTTTTCCCCCCTATGCTCATCTGTTTTCTTTCTTAAATTCCACATATGAAAGAAATCATGTGGTATTTGTCTTTCTCTGACTGACTTATTTTGCTTGGCATAATGCCCTCTGGTTCCATCCATGTTGTTCACAAATTACAAAAGTTCATTATTTTTGATGGCCAAGCATTATTCCATGCAGATGATAGATGATAGATAGATAGATGATAGATAGATAGATAGATAGATAGATAGATAGATAGATAGATAGATAGATA